>NC_133957.1:632879-701407 GCF_031877795.1 Strix aluco | reverse complement strand
TAGTTCTGGTCCGCGTCCTGCGCGATGGCGCTGGCCCGCACCTGGGGGTGGGGGGGACCCACAGCTGTCAGGGACACCCCCTAAACACCCCCTGCCCCCCCCCGCCACGCTGGCCCCGGGGCTGAGCTCTGCCCCCCCCCCTTTGGCTCAGCCCCTCCGTCCATCGCTCAAGGTCACGTCGCCCGTCTGCGGCAGAACCGGGTGAGGGAGATGGGGGGGGTGTGTGTGTGTGTGTGGTCCCGCGCGCCCTGACTGCTGCTGGGTGGCAGCGATGACAGGAGGGGACAGGGACAGAGACCAACCTCCCCTGCCCTGCACCCCGTAGCCCCCAGGATCGGGCCCGCGCCCCCCCCCCTCCCCAGCAGGCTGTCGGAGGCGGGGTCTCACCGTCGGTGCTCAGTCCCAGGTACCCGGTGGTGACCGGATCCAGAGAGCCCCGGTGCCCAGGGCCCTCCCCTGTCCCCCCCCCCCGGCTCTTGTGCTGCCTCCGGGGACACCCGGGGGGGGCAAGGGGGGGCATCGACCGCGCCGGATCGATCCTATTTCTCCCGTAATAAATGGGAAGTGTCCGGGGCGAGGCCGCCGGCCGGGCTGCGCCTCCGCGAACAAAGGGACTGGCCGGGGGGCACGGCCCCCCCACGGTGCTGGGGGCTGGGCCAGCTGGGGGGCACAGCCCGTACCCCCCGCCCCAGGAGGGCGCTGGTCAGCCGGCCCCAAGCCCGGCGCTCCCGGGGGAGGGGGGTTTTGTGTCCCCAGGGAGCCCCTGGGATGGGGGTTTTGTGTCCCCGAGGCTGACGGGGTGGCGGGGGGGCGACACACACGGGTGCGGGGTGGCCCCCCCCCCGGTCACCCCCTCCCATGGTCCCAGATGGGGGGAGATGGGGATGGGGTGACTGGGGTGGGGGGAAATGGGGTGGAGGGATGGGGAGAAGAGGATGGGAATTGGGGGGAGGGGGGGGGGAAATGGAATGTGGGACTGGGGCAGGGCGGGGAACTGGGGATGGGGGATCAGGAATGGGGGGAACTGGGATTAAGGGAAACCAGGATGGGAAGACTGGGATGGGAGGAAACAAGATGGGAAAACCAGGGCAGGGAAACTGGGGGGGGGAAACTGGGAGAAGGGGAAGGAAACTGGGAGGGGGGAACTGGGAGGGGGGGAAACTGGGAGAGGGGGAACTGGGAGAGGGGGAAACTGGGAGAGGGGGAAACTGGGAGGGGGGAACTGGGAGAGGGGGAAACTGGGAGAGGGGGAAACCGGGAGGGGGGAAAACTGGGAGGGGGGGAGCAGGCAGGGCAAGTGGGGCTGGAGGAGCCGGGCTGGAGCAGGGCGGGGGGGTACTGGGAGGTGCTGGTGCCGGTCCCGGTGCCGGTCCCGGTGCCGGTCCGTACCTGCCCGTTCTTCATGAGGTCGGCCCACATGCTGGTTGCCGTCGCCGCCGCGCATGAGGACGTGGTAGGTGAAGAAGTAGATGCCGGGGAGGGGGCAGGTGAACTTCCCGCTCGAGGGCTCGTAGTAGTTGCCCACATTGGTGACCACGTCGTCGAAGCGCAGCACCTCGTAAGCCCTCGTGGGGCTTCCGCAGCCCCGCGTAAAAGGCGATTTTGGGGCTGTAGAAGGAGGGGATGTACCCCCCGGGACCCGGCCCCGGTGGTCCCGGGGGTCCCGGCCGGCCCCGGTTCACCCGGTGGCCCCCGCGGTCCTGGTGGCCCGGGGGGGACCCCGGACGCCGGTGCGGCCCTTGCGCCCCGGCTCGCCCTTGGCGCCGGGCAGGAGGGGGGCGGCGAGGCGGGGGGCAGCTCGGGGCCGGGGTAGGGGTCACAGACCATGCGGCAGCTGCCCAGCATCTCGTAGTGCGCGGCCGCCTTGGAGCTGTGGACCAGCAGCGGGATGGCCACCAGCAGCACCAGCACCATGGCCACGCCGACGGCCGCCCCGGCCACCCGCTTCCTGCGGCTCAGCCGCGAGGCGGCCAGAGCCAGCAGGTCCTCGTCACCCTTGGGTGCGATGGTGACGCCGGGGGGGGGAGGACGGCGCCCAGCCGCCCACTGAGCCGCACGCACCGGTGGGGACCGGGTGGGAGCGGGGACGGGGACGGGGACGGGGACAGTCACAGCAGCGGGGCTGGGGATGGAGCCGGCAGCGGGGCCGGGAGCGGGAAAAGCAGCAGGAATGGGGGACAGGGATGGGGACAGCGATGGGGATGGGACGGGGATGGGGGACGGGACGGTCACAGCAGCGGGGCTGAGGACGAGGATGGGACCGGGGAGCGGGGCCGGAGCCGGGAGCGGGGCTGCGGATGGAGCCGGGACTTGCGCTGGTGAAGGGGACGAGACCGGAGCCGGTGATGGAACCGGGAGCGGAGCCGGGACCCGAGCGGGTGGAGGAGCCGGTGGCGGAGCCGGGAACGGAGCCGGGAACGGAGCCGGGAGAGGAGCCCCTGCAGCAGCCGGGACCGGAGCCGGTGTTGGAGTCGGGACCGGAGCCGATGATGCAACCAGGACCGGAGCCGGTGTTGGAGCTGGTGATGTAACCGCAGCCGGGATGGAGCCGGGACCGGAGCCGGGATACAACCGGGAAGGAACCGGGATGGAACCGCCGCGACGCGCGGGGCAACTTCTCGCCAAGTTGCCGGGAGCGGGACCCCCGGGAACGGACCCCGGGAGCAGGACCCCCGGGAACGGGACCCCTTCCCCCGGGAGCGGCCCCCCGCTCGCTGCCCCGCTCCGCGCTCTCCCCGGTACGCACGGCGGGGCCGGGGCCGGGCAGCGCCGCCCGGGGCGGTTCTCCCGGAGCGGCCCCCGCGCCCCGCTCGGGGTCCCCGGGCCCGCGGCGGAGCTTCCCACGCCCCCCCACACCGCCCCCCCCCCCCCCCCCCGCCGCGCGTGCCCGCCGGTACCTGCCGCTCGCGGCGCCGGGAGCCACGTGCCGGGCCGCCGCCCGCTCCGCGCCGCGCCCGCAGCCCCGCTCCGCCCGCCCGCCCCGCTCGACGGCACCGGGCACGGCGGGGGCGGGCCGGGGGGGAGGGACGGGAGAGCGGCGGGGGGGGGGTGTGAGTGTGCAAGGAGCTGGGGGGGGGATACCCGTGTGCGTGGACAGCTCCGGGGCTGTGTGAGCGGGGGGGGGGCTGTGTGTGTGCAAGGAGGGGGGGGCAGGGGGTGCCGGGGGCACAGATTGGGGGGGGGATGGATGTGGGGGTACAGAGGCTGTGTGTGTGCGGGGGGGGCGCGCAGGGGTGGATGTGGGGGTGCGTGTGCAGGGCTGTGTGTGCAAGGGGGGGCTGGGGGTGCTGGGGGGGGTTGTGTGTGTGTGTGGGGAGGGGGGTGGTGTGTGTCTGGGGGGGGTGTGCAAGGCGCGTACGGGGGTGTGAGTCCCCCCACTGCGCCCCCCTCCGCCCTCCCCCCCCGCGGATGCAGCCCCGTGGGGCTCAGCCCCACGCCCACCCCGGGCAGGTGGGGGCTGCGGGCCCGTTTTTGGGGGGGGGGACACCTTCCCGGGGTTCACCCCCAGTGCTGCCGGGCCGGCGCGGGGACGGGGGGGGGAAGCTCTGCCGGGGCACACGGTCCCTTCGCAGCGCCGGGGACAGGGTCACCATCTCCGGGGGGGTGCGGGGGGGCTCCGGATCCCCCCCCCCCCCGCTGCACCTCGAGCTGCCGCCGGGGCTGCGGAGGGGCCGGGTCCGGCCGCGGCTGCTCGCGGTGCGGGGGGGGGCTGATTTACGGGCGCGCTTTTCCCATCTCGCCTGAATTTGCTCCGTTATGCAAAATGAAGTCTTGGCCTCTGCGCTCCCGGGAGAGGAGCCGCGGGTGTGTCCCCCCCCCGCCGGCGCCCCCGCGGCCGCTGCCCGGCAATTAGCAAAATAGCAGCGAAAAGAGGAAAAATCGGGCAAGAGCCGGCGGCGGCCCCGCGCCGGGAACATCGCGGGTCCCTCGGCGGGGCCCCGTGGGCCGGGGGGGGCCCTGCCCGGAGCCGGCGGCGGGGGGACGACCCACGGCGGCTTCGCACACGCGTGTGCTCGCGGGGTCCCCGCGTGTGCTCCTGGGCGGCCCTGAGTGTGCGTGTGCACGTGTGTGTGTGTACATGTGTGCTGTTCGCATGTGTGCCTACATGTGTGCATGCTCAGTGCACGTGTGTGCGTGCTGTGTGTGTGCATCCGTGTGCCCAGGTGTGCGTGCACGCGTGTGCGTGTGTGTGCGTGCTGTGTGTGTGTGTATGTACGTGTGTGTGCGCTCTGCGCGTGTGCTGTGTGCACTTGTGTGCGTGTGTGTGCACGTGTATGTACGTGTGTGCACGTGTGTGCATGCTCAGTGCATGTGTGTGCATTGTATGTACATGTGTGTGCGCTGTGTGTGTGCGTCTGTGTGCCCAGGTGTGCATGCTATGCGCATGTATGCATGTGCATGTTGTGTGTGCATGTGTGTGCATGCTGTGTGTGGCATGTGCGTGCACGTGTGTGTGTGCACATGCGTGTATGTGTGTGTGCATGCTCAGTGCATGTGTGTGCATTGTATGTACATGTGTGTGTCTGTGTGCGCTGTGTGTGTGCATCTGTGTGCCCAGGTGTGTGTGCTATGCGCATGTATGCATGTGCATGTTGTGTGTGTGTGTGCATGTGTGTGCATGCTGTGTGTGCACGTGTGTGCGTGTATGTGTGCACCCTCAGTGCATGTGTGTGCGTGTGTACGTATGTGTGTGTGGCGTGTGCGTGCACGTGTGTGTGCGTGTGTCTGTGTGTGTGTGTGTGGCCACACGCGTGTGCACACCCAGGCCGGGGCAGCTCTCCGCGGGGTGACGCGGCTCCTCGGCGGCAGATTGGGTGGATTTATGGCCCTTTCTGCCGCGGATCGATGCGATCCCGCGACACCCGCCAGCGTTTGTGCAACAAATTACGGCCACCGGAGCGTCTCCCCCGCTCGCCCCGGCGGGGCCGGGGGCCAGCGCTGCCGCTCCCCGCGGACGGACGACGCCGGAGTCCCGCCACCCCCTCCGCCGGCTGCTCTTAATGAGCAGCAGCAGCGAATTAATTAGCCACGCTGCGAGGGGAAGCCCGGGTGCTAATTAGCAGGCACCGAGGGCTGGTGGCGAGCGGGTGCCCGGGGCCTTGGCCGTGGGGACGTGGACGGGGGGGTCCTGGCTGCCCCCCAACGCTGCCGGCAGCGGGGTGGGGGGGGGCGTCAAGGTCAGGGGTAAAAATAGCGGCGGCAGCGCGAAAGGTCAGTCCTGGCACGAGCAGCCCCGGGGGGACGGGAGGGATGGGGGGGTCAGGGCCAGATCCTGCCCTCAGCGGGCGCTGCTGCGGGGGGCCGTTGGGTTTGGGGGGGTCGTGAGCCCAGCTGAGCCCCCACACCACCCCCGGGCCCTCCCGGCCGCCCCGAGCTGTGCCTCAGTTTCCCCCCCCAGGCAGGACCCAGGACGATGACTTGGGGACAGACACGTCCCCCACCACAGAGCCAGCGGCGCCGGGGCCAGCGCCGGGAGCTGAGCCCGGTGCGAGCCGCAGGGGCCGGAGGCAGCCGGCGGGGCCGGGGCGCAGAGCATGAATAAATTCATAACGCCGCGGCCCCGCAGCCCCCCGCCGGCCCCCCCCGCAGCAGCCAGCACCGGTGCGGGGAAGGGGGGGGGCTTCGGTGCAGCCATCCGGCGACTCCACGTTCACCATCTGCCTCCGCGGCCCCCGAGGACCCGCAGGGTCACATCCAGCGCCGGCACAGCCCCGGCACTCGGTTCCTGAGCCCTCGGTGTGTGCCCGGTGCTGGTGCACGGCCCCAAGCACCCGCTGGGCAGCACCCAGCGCCGGTTCGTGGTCCCTGGTGCAGGTGCGTGGCACCCAGTGCCGGCTTGTGGTCCCTGGTGCGGGTGCGTGGCACCCAGCGCTGGTTCATGGTCCCTGGTGCTGGTGCGTGGCACCCAGCGCCGGTTCATGGTCCCTGGTGCAGGTGCGTGGCACCCAGTGCCGGCTTGTGGTCCCTGGTGCAGGTGCGTGGCACCCAGCGCTGGTTCATGGTCCCTGGTGCTGGTGCGTGGCACCCAGCGCCGGTTCGTGGTCCCTGGTGCAGGTGCGTGGCACCCAGTGCCGGCTTGTGGTCCCTGGTGCTGGTGCGTGGCACCCAGCGCTGGTTCATGGTTCCTGGTGCTGGTGCGTGGCACCCAGCGCCGGTTCATGGTCCTTGGTGCAGGTGCGTGGCACCCAGCGCCGGTTGACGGTGCCCGGTGCCGGTGTGAGGCACCCAGTGCCGGCACGTGGAGCCTGGAGCACGGTGCCCGGTGCCGGTGCGTGGCACCCATTGCCAGCACATGGTCCCCAGCACCCCTGGGACATCCCCCTTCGTCACCCCTGGCCTCGCCGGGCGCTTGGCTGGCCGCGGCGGTGCCGTGCCGGGCTGGCAGACGGTTTGGTGTCGGCGCGGGCCGCGCAGGCCGGAGGGAGCCTCGTGTAAATGAATATAGATGGGCTGGAGGCGGCCGGGCGCCGCGCGCTCCATCCAGGGCATGTTTGCCGTAACGCCGGGCCGGCCCAAATTGGATGAAAATTGTCCTTGAACGGCGACAATAAACCAGCAGCTGGGGCGGGGGGCTGGGGGGGGGCTGCGAGGCTGCGCTGGGGCCATCCCGGTGGAAATGGCCGCCGGGGCCCCGGTGAGGGACGTGGCAGCGCCGCGGGGCTGGTGCCGGGAGCGTCACCCTCTGCGCGTGGTCCCCGATGTGCCCCCGCACCCCGACGTGCCCCCCAGCCCTCACCCCACGCACCCCCTCTGCCCCAGCACCTCCTGGGCACCCCCAGCCCTCCCCTTTGCCCCCCCCAGGCTCATTAGTGTCTGCTGCTAATTGGTAAGGGGGCAGCTGGGTCTGGGGGGGTCTGGAGCCGGGCACCCCTCGGCAGTGGGGGGGGTCAGGACACGGTGAGATGGGGGGTGAAGGGATGGGGACAGGGTCAGGGTGGGGTGTCCCACCCCGGGGCACCCACATCGCGCTGGGCCGAGCGCTGCTGGGGGGTTTTGCCCGGGGCGGGGGGGGGTGCGGTGGGGGGGGCAAAGCTGCACCTGGGCCACTGCTGTGATGAGCTGTGAGGTCTCAGCCGTGGGGGGGCCGCAGCGGTGGCTTTGTGGGGGGGGGGTGGAGGGGGCATCCCCCAGGAAGGGGCAGCCGGGGGATCCCGGAGGGGGGGATTTACGTCCCCTCCCGGCTGTGCCCCCCCCTCCCCGTGCTGGCGGGGGCCCGGCAGCGGGGCCGTCCGTCACGGCGTGCCGGCGCCTGCCGAGATGGATGGCTGCGGGCCGGCCCGGATTAATTCTCTGGACAAGCGGCATTTATTACGGATGCAGAGGATGTCAGGCGGAGAAATCCATCCCGGCCGGGCGGCAATTAGGCGGGTGGCCGGGGCACGGGGGGCCCCGTTCGCCCCCCCGCCACCTGCCCGGCCCCCTCCCTGCACCACCACCCCGGGGTCCCCCCCCCCAGCCCTGCAGTGGGGTGCTGGGGGCCGGGGCTCCCCCCGCCGCGGTGCTGCCCCCCACAGCGGCGGGGTTGGGGCCTCATTGCAGATTCGCCTCATGCCCACCTGAGCCGGGCGCTGACAAATAGACATTTAAATCAGACAATTAGCTGGCCTCCACCGCTGACATTTTTAATGTATTAATGTGCATCAACAGCTAATACATATAAAATTCCCCTAATAACAGCACTCGGGGAGCGGGGCCGCGCCGCAGCCGGCGCTGGCAGTGATGTACGAGTCCGGGGGGACTCCGGCCCCGGCGTTTGCATTAATTACCAGCAAACTGACAAGGCAGCGTGACACGCGGGACGCGCCGGATGCCTTCAACCAGCCCCGCGGCCGCTTCTCCCAGGCCCCGGCGCGCACGCGTGTGTCTGTGTGTGTGTGTGTGTGCACACGCGTGTGCGGCGTGGCCATGCGTGGGGGGATGTGGTGCCCGGGGTGCAGCTGGAGGGGGGTGTTGGCGTGGAGGGGGGGAGGCTTTGTGGCGCTGGTGGGAGGGGGTGTGTCGGGGCACGCGTGTGCGTGGGGACACACGTGTGCGTGGGACACACATGGGTGTGGGACACACGTGTGTCCCCGGTGCTGGGCACGGCCACGTGCAGGGACCAGAGGGGACACTCGAGGCTGAGGAGCCTCTGACCCCGCTGCCTGCAGGGAGGGACAGGCAGGATGAGGCCCCAGCCCCAGTCCCAGTCCCCCCATGTTCCCAGCCCCAGTCCCCCCATATCCCCATCCCCTGTCCCCTCGTGTCCCCATCCCTGGTCCCCCTGTGTTCCCAGTCCCAGTCCCCCCATATCCCCATCCCCAGTCCCCCCGTGTCCCCAGTCCCGGTCTCTCCATGTCCCCATCCCCAGTCCCCCCATATCCCCATCCCCTGTCCCCTCGTGTCCCCATCCCTGGTCCCCCTGTGTTCCCAGTCCCAGTCCCCCCATATCCCCATCCCCAGTCCCCCCGTGTCCCCAGTCCCGGTCTCTCCATGTCCCCATCCCCTGTCCCCCCATATCCCCATCCCCAGTCCCCCCGTGTCCCCAGTCCCGGTCTCTCCATGTCCCCATCCCCAGTCCCCCCATATCCCCATCCCCTGTCCCCCCATATCCCCATCCCCTGTCCCCCCGTGTCCCCAGGCCCGGTCCCCCCATGTCCCCATCCCCTGTCCCCCCATATCCCCATCTCCTGTCCCCCCGTGTCCCCAGCCTCAGTTCCCCCATATCCACATCCCCTGTCCCCCCATATCCACATCCCCTGTCCCCCCATATCCACATCCCCTGTCCCCCCGTGTCCCCATCCCCTGTCCCCCCATGTCCCCATCCCCTGTCCCCCCATATCCACATCCCCAGTCCCCCCGTGTCCCCATCCCCTGTCCCCCCGTGTCCCCAGCCCCGGTCCCCGCACGCCCGGGCGGTGACAGATGCTTCAATTCGCAGGAAGGTGCCAAAAATCGATGCCTTAAACGCTGGTGGCCGGGGCTGATCAATGGCACCAATTACACCCGCAAACGGGCGCTCGTGGGGCTGGGGGAGCCCCCCAAGACACCCCCCCCGGCTCGGGAACCCCAAGACCCCCCAGGGGCGCCTCTGCAGCCCCCCAGCTGTGCATGTTGGGGGGCACCCGGGGAAACTGAGGCCACCGTGAGGGGCTGCGGCCCCCCCCACCCCATCGATCCACATTCCCGCTCGCCGAGGGCAGATTTGACATTTTAAAATCCAGATACTTAAAGGAATCGATCGGGATGCGAGACCCCCCCCGTCCCCCCCCACCCCGCATCCATCCTGCACCAAAGCGGGGGGGGGGGGGGCACAGCGCTGTAGCCCCACCAGCCCAGGGGTCCTGGGGTGGGGTCCGGTGAGGGGTCTGGCACCCACCCAGGCTGGGGTGTCCCCACCCCGCCATCCAGGCTGGAGGGGCTGGGCCCCCCCCCCCCGGCGCGGGGCTCGGGGGCAGCGGAGCGTGGGCCGGGGTCCGCTGGGACCCGCTGTCAGGGAGGCAGCCAGGCGCGGGGTGGGCAGCGTGGGGGGGCCGCTGTCAGCCCGCCCTGACGGGCAGCCGAGGCTGGGGGCGGGGGGGGGCCACCAGCATCCCCCGCCAGCATCCCGGGGGCCATCCTGGCCTCTCAGCCCCCCCCAAAAGCAGGGCTTTGCCCTGTTGCACCCCCAAACCTGGGGGGGGGGGGCTGGGGGTCCCCATCCAGCCCCAGGGCAGCAGTGAGAGGGGGTGATGCACCCCTAAAGCCCATCAGGCTGCACCGCATGGGGGGTGCTGAGCTTGGGGGGGGTGGTTCGCAGCCCCCCAGGCCTGGCTAACGGGGGCTGAGCCCCCAGCGCGGGGCGGCTGCGGGGCCGTTAATAATAGATGAGACCAAATTGGCGGCCGGCGGCCGGTTAATCCCTGCAAACACGGCGGCGGCGGCGCGGGCTGAGCAAACAGGGGCTGCGGAGTCCGGGGGGGGCCAGGCTGGGGGGTCCCGGAGGGGTCCAGGCTGGGGGGGGGGCGCCCTGTGCTGGCTCACACCCACCACACAGCGGGTACCCCAGTTCCAGACACTGCGGTGAACTGGGGATGGCTGCACCCCGGGAGGGGGAACGGGGCTGGGGGTGCCGGTGGGGGGCACGTGGTGTGTGTCCCGTCCCCCCCCCCCCCCAGGATTCCCACACCGGCGCGGTGATGCCGGTGTCGTGCCCTTTGCCCGGCGTCGTGCCGGGGCAAAGTCTGGCGGGGGGGGGGGGGGGAGAGTGGTGCTGCTGGGAGCTCCGTGGGGAGAGGTGGGTCGGGGGGGGGCTGGATCCCCACCAGCATGGGGTCTGGGGGGGGCTGCGGGGGTGCCTTGAGCCCGGGTGGGCTCATGGGACCATGGGTGGGCTCACAGGGTGCTGCTGGGTGGGTTCAGGGGACCCTGGGTGGGGACACAGGGCGCTGGGGAGGCTCAAGGGGTCCTGAGTGGGGACACAGGGTGCTGGAGGGGCTCAGGGGCTCCTGGGTGGGGGACACAGGGGGGCCTGGGTGGGGACACAGGGTGCTGGGGGGGCTCAGGGGGTCCTGGGTGGGGACACAGGGTGCTGGGGGGGCATGCAATGGCTCGAGGGGGGCATGTGGGACCCCGGGTGGGCACACACTGGCCATGGGTGGGCATGCAGGTCACTGGAGGGGTCTGGCATGGGGGGGACACAGCGTGACCCGGGGTCCCTGACTGCGCCGTCCATCCGCAGGGCGCTGGATGCTGGGGCTGTGTCGGTGCCCGCCGGGGCGGTGACCCCCTGGGCAGCCCCTCCGGGCCGGTTGCCACAGCCAGGGAGACGATGGCCAAGCGGCTGTTAGTGGCCTACGGGCTGTGGGCGCTGGGGGGGCCGCTGGGGCTGCACCACATCTACCTGGGCCGGGACAGCCACGCGCTGCTCTGGATGCTGACGCTGGGCGGCTTTGGCGGCGGCTGGCTCTGGGACTTCTGGCACCTCCCGGGCTGGGTGGCTGCCGCCAACGGGGCCAGGGCTCCCAGGGACCGTGGTGGGACCGTGCCAGCCCTCAGCCCCCTGCGCCTGGCGGGGCAAGTGACCGTGGGGACATATTTTGGGCTGGTGGCAGCCCTGGGGCTGCCCTGGGTGCCAGCGCTGCTGGCGCAGCCCCTGGCTGTGGGGCTGGGGGTGCAGCTGGTCTCCTCCGTGGGCGACCAGACAGCGGAGGCACCCAGCACCCTGGCCGCAGCCTTCCTCGCCTCCCTCCTCTTCCAGGGCCGGGTGCTGGCGGTGCTGCCCACCAGCCTGGCCGCCAGCATCGTCGCCCAGCGGCACCGGCGCTACAAGCCCCGGGGGATGCCCCGGCCCCGGCTGGCCGCCCGGCTCTACCACCTGGGGCTGGCGTGCCTGGCCTTCGCCGCCCCGCTCGCCTGCCGCGGGCTCTGCGGTGCTGCCGGGGTGCTGGGCACCCTCCTGGCCCTGCTCCGTGCCGCCACCGAGCTCCTGGTCCTGCCCCTCCGCGCCGGCCAGCTCCTGGCAGAGGTCCTGGGCTTGGCCGGTGGCTCCCCGGCGCGGGAGCGTGGCGCCGGCTTCGAACCGAGCAGCTGGAGCGAGCGGCAGCAGCGGGCGTACGAGGTGCAGGATGCGGCGCTGGGGACCCGGGGCGGACGGAGGGGGATGCTGCGGTGGGGGGATCCATGGGGTTGGGCTGCTCCCGTGCCCCGAGGGGGGCAAATGTGCTTTTTGGGGTCCCCTCCGGATGCTGAAGGCACATGCAGCCCCACGCATGGCCCCGGGGGGGCCCGGTGGGGTCCCTGCAGCCCACCCCAGCGTGTCCCTCTCGCCCCAGGTCCTGGGCGTCCCAGCTGGCTCCTCCGCCGAGGACGTGCACCGGAGCTACCGGGAGCTGGTGAAGCTTTGGCATCCGGACCACAACCGGCACCGGGCCGAGGAGGCTGAGAGACGCTTCATCGAGCTGCAGGAGGCCTACGAGGAGCTGGCGGGGGCCAGGAGAGCGGCGGCGGGGTGACGCCGCCAGCAGCCCCCGTCCTGCCGGGGACCGAGAGTTGCAAACACGAGGTTTCCCTCTCGCTGCTGCTTCGTTCCTTCGCCCGGCGCGACGACGCGCGGGGCCGGGGGCTTGTGCGAACCACGGCACGGGGGGTTGTGTAGCACATGTGCACGAGGAAGCCGCCGGGCCTTGCACGGCCGACAGCCCCGGTGCCCCCCGGGGAGAAGCAGGGAGCGGCGGGGGCGGGGGGCGATTAAGGCGGAGCGGGGCCGCGAACCCGCGGAGCGCCAAGCGCCAGCCCCCGCCGTCCCCATGTTCGGCCTTTCCCGGAGACACTCGGGTGTTTCCGCCGCAGGGCGGCGGCTCTCGGCAGTTTCCGTCCACGTTCGGCAGCCACCGCCCCGCCCCGCCCCGCCCATCGCGGGGGTGGGGAGGCGGGGCCTCGCTATTGCCGGATCCGATTGGCTCTCGGTGGAGGATGGTCCCGCCCTTCCCGCGCGCCGGAGGCGGGAGAGGGCGGGGCCTTAGCCGTCGCCTCGGCTGGGTCGCTTCGCCATTGGCTGGCGGGATGCCGCCCTCCTCGCGCCGCGCCGCGTCCCCGCGCGCGCAGGAGCTCGTCTCTGCCCTCTCATTGGCCAAGAGCGCTCGGCCCCGCCCCCGCCTCGCAGTTGAATGGCTGGAGGAGAAGGTGGGCGGGCCGAGCCCGGCCTTTCCCGCCCTCTCATTGGCGGGATCCTCCAGGAGGGCGGGCACGGTGCGGCGTTCTCGCGTTGCCATTGGCTGTGGAGCGGTGGCCTCGTCCCGATTGGCTGGCGCGGCCTGAGGGCTCCTGCCGGGCCGCGGCCCCCGCCCCCCTCCCCGGTGTATCGCGGCGGCCTGAGGTGAGGGGGGGGTCGCGGCGGCGGGCAGGGGCGAGCGGGCCCCCACCGCCACGGCCGGTGAGTGCGGGGCGGCCGAGGGCCGCGGGGCCGGGCCCGGCCGGGGGAGCGCGAGCAGGAGCGAGGGGAGGGGGCGGGTGGTCGGCGGGGGAGGGCGCAGCGGGGGGCCGGGCCGGGGGGTCGGGAGGGGCCTTGTGTGGGGTAGGGGGGTTGGGAGAGGCCTGGTGGGGTGGGGGCTGAGGGGGCTTCTGTGGGGAAGAGGGGGCTGAAGTGTCTTGTGAGGGGTAGGGGGGCTGAGGGGCCTTGTCTGGGGAAGGGGGGGTCGGGAGGGGCCTTGTGAGGGGACTTGTGAGGGTTGGGGGGAGCTGAGGGGTTTTGTGTGGGGAAGGGGGGTCGGGAGGGGCTTTGTGCGGGGTGGGGGGCCCGGATGGGTCTTGTGTGGGGAAGGGGGGGGGGATTTGTGGGAGAGGGAACAGCCTGGGGGGTGGGCTGTGGGGAAATGGGGGGGGGCAGGAGGGGCCCTGTGTGGGGAAGGGGGTGCCCTGTGCCGGGGGGGTGGTTTGGGGGGGAAGGGTGGCAGCGATGGGGTGAGGGGGGCTGGGAGAGGGCCTGGGGAGCAGAGGGGCCTGGGGAGGGGTGCCCCCCTCCACCACCCCCGCCGTGGGGAAGGGGCAGCCGGCGCAGGCCCGCGGGGTGGGGGGCAGAGGTTGAGGTGGGGGGGGGGGGCCCAGGCAGTGGGTGACCCAGGAGCGGCTGCAGAAGGGGGTTTGCGGGTTGGACTGAGTGGAGCAGAGGGGGGGAAGGGGGTGGGGGGCGTGGGAGCGCGGGGCCGGCGTGGCTGGCGGGGAGCGGACGGTCAGGGGTGTTAATACATTATTTATGCCGTAGCCGGTGCACGTACACAGCCCAGCTCGCCCATTGCTTCCGCCCGCTGTCCTTCAGCCCTGCCTCCGCCGTGCCTCTCCTCCTGCGCCGGCCCGGCTCGTAAATCCCAGGGGCAGGAATCCTCTCCCGGCATGCTTGGAGATCCTGCTCTGTGGCCTTTAGCTGTTACTGTCACACAAATAATTAACTAATGAGGGTAGTGGAAAGCAGGCCGAGCTGCGAAAAGGGAAATGTTATTTTCCCCTGTACCTCCACAGGGCTGTGGTCCTTAGCACACCTAAAGCTTGACTTCCCCTCCCGTTACTCAGGATTTGCTCCATGAGAAAGCGAGCCTAGCGGAAGGTGGCTTCCAGTGCCGGGTCCCTACTCTTTTCCCCGCTGTGGGTGCTCATCGGTGCTGTTCTTATTTTGTGCTCGATGATCAGCTTCCTGAGTGAGCAGAAAGAGGTGTTAATGTATCCGCAGAGGGAGCTGTTGCAGAGAAGTTGTGAAGCCTCTTTCCCGCGGAGAGAGGCCCGACACCGCGGGTCCATGGGAAGGAAGGCAAAGAATAGGGTTTGGTTTGGTTTGGTTTGGAGAGGGCAGCAAATCCTCTGAGGGATGTGGGATTTCCTTCTGAGGGTGCCTCAGTGGTTCCCCTGGGGTGATCATCCTCCCTGGGTGTAACAGCCCTCTGCGAGGGGTGACAGAGGGGTGACAGTCCCATCTTGCAGAGCAGTTTGCCATCATCGGGCCATCAGAGGGGCTTGAGGAAACAGAAGTGGAGCCTTTGTTAATTGATGGGAGGTAGACTTGGAACAATGGACAGAAAATTCCCCCGCTGACTACCCGTGGGATCTGCTTCAGTGTCCCGCCACAGCCTGGTAGCTATTTTCATGATTTTGAGCTTTCTATAATGATTGCTTTTCACTAACTTGCGCCGCGCTTCCCGCGGGATGCTTCCGTTGAAAAGCTCCGCCTGCCACGTCTTCCTCTGGAGGTGTCGCAGATCTTGTGGCCTTTTGCCTCGAAAGTTACGGGCAGAGGGCGTGGAGTGTTTTGCCAAACTGGCTCAGGGACTTGGTGCTTTCTAAGCAGGACTTGCTCACACGAGCTGGGGGTGCCCCGTTGCGCAGCTTGGCTGGAGCACAGGGCTAAATCCTGGAGATTTTGGGACCTGGGGGAGGTCTGATAGAGCAGAAAGGGCAGCAGGCGTCAGTTTGGGGTGAGACCTCCCGAATTCCTCGTGACCGTAGCCAGCCCTGAGCTTCCGGCGTCCCTCATAACCCGTCCTGGGGAGATGGAGCGCGGGAGCGCGGCCTCGTCCGCGCGCGGGTTGAGGATGAAAGGCAGAATCTCCCCAGAAACGCCCGCGGTGGGCGTCGACGCTGCCCCCCGAGAGGTGGAGGGGCGGAAGGGGGGCTCTGACGGCGCCGCAGCTTCTCCTCCCCCCCTCCGTACCGCCGGCCCGCGAAACCTTCCGCCGGTTGGGGAGTGCGGGGCGTCCCCGGGGGCTCCTGCTGGGGTGTCGCTCGGCTCCGTATCGCTCTCCCCTCGGCGCTTGGGGCCTTGGCTTTATTTCCTTTATTGCAATTTTCCGTTAATAACGTAGTTTGCGCGCGCTGGGCCAGCGGAGCGCCTGCAGCCCCTCTTGGCTCGCGATCTGCGGGGAGGTCGGGCGCGGCTGCGGCGGGGGGTTCGTACGCGTGGCCGAAGCCGTGTGGGCTGAGCCCACGTCGTCTTGGGTTTGCCACACTAAACCCCTCTTGCGGGGATCGCCTAATGCGTAAGGGATATTTTTTTTTTTTTTTTTAATTGTAGCTTACTCTTAGAGGGGCATTTAAATATTTGATGATTTTTCTGAGCCATGCAACCCGTAAGAAGATTCTCGTTGGATTCAGGACAAAGGAGCTCTAAAGGTGACTTGCAACCTGGAGAGGACATATAGGGACTGCATTTAAAAAAAAAAATAATAGATCTGGCAATTAAAATATAGGGCTTGTTTTTTAATGATATTTTCAAGCTCTGACTCGGGATATTGGACCTGGAGATGAGCTATAATCGGAGAAAACTGAGGAGAGGGGAAGGTTTCTAGTCGGACTGCAGTAACCCCATTCACCCCGTTTAAGCGGTGAAAACATCCTTTGCTCCCCCAGTTTGGAGTGGGGCAGGGAACCTGCTGTATTTGCCTTGTTAGTTTTTCCTTCCATCTTTTCAAAAGCTTCTGATTTTTAGGTACTTTTGATGGAAAGTAAAATTTAAATCTAAAAGACACGTGTTTATCCTCTTCAGTATGAAACAATGCTTGCCAAGTCCCTGAGACTCCTCCAGATCACAAAGCTGGCAAATACAATCTAAAAATCGTAGCGACGCAGGCAAAATGGCACAGGACGAAGTTGCCATTGCAGCTGCTCCCTCGCGCGCGGGCTGGTCAGGAGGGGACGCGGGAAGCTCTGGCTGGCTGGAGGGAGGACCAGAAGACAAAGTGCAAAGAGATCTTTGCCTCAGGAAAGTAAAATTTGGTGTCCAGCTCCAGAGCGTTTCGCTGCTGCCGAATCGCTGCTCTTGCTGTGTAAAGCGTCAGAAACCCCACCAGCAATTCCTGGTTTATCCGGGAAGGGAGTACGGAAAACAGCGTCCGAGCGGGAATCCTGCACCCGGGAATCCTGCACCCGGGAATCCTGCACCCCAGCCCCCTCCCCAAGAACACAAAACCCCGTGTGATTTGCTCTTTTATCTCGTTTAAGTGTTTCTCACACCGGGTGGGGTTTTGTAGCATAGTTGGGGAATGTTTTGTCATCTGAAATATGGAGTTTTACTTCTTTGTGCTAACGATACACAATTAGCTTATGAGGGGTAGATGTTTGAGAATAACTAATGCCCAGTCGTGCTCTGCATAATGCATTTGGTGAAAGAACAATAAATGTGTGGATTTAAACAGAATATAGACAGCTAATTATCTCTGAGGTTAAATATTCAGTTCATTCCTGAGGAAATAACTGGGGAAAAAAAAAAAAAACCCCAAACCCCAAGAGTGATATTAAGAAATTATATTTTTAAATCCTAAAATGGTTCTTTGTATTGTACAATTTTACGATCCCTCATCCAGTTCCACGAAAGGACTTGGCCGGGGCAGAAGAAGGAGCCGCTTTGTGCGGGCAGGGCTGTGGGCGCTGGCGTGGGACCCTCGCGGAGCTGCGTGGGCTCTGGCCCGGCCGTTGCTCGGTGGAAGGAGCTTCTGAAAACCGATTGGCTCCGTTTGAGGGGGGGAAAAAAAAGAAAAAAAAAACAGAAAAAAAAAAAACCCCACCCCAAGTTACAGTCAGGCTTGCTGCTGAACGGTGCGCTTCCTCCCTTTCGGCTGCGGCGTAGTCACGCTGCCTGGCTGTGATTAAAGCCTTGGCCCGATGTGTTTCGTGGTCTGTTTTGGGGGAAAAAAAGTTAATTCTTCGAACAGAAACGACTGAGGCATCTGTTGAACATGAGAGATGAACAGGCTTGTTTTGGTCTGCTGTAGCTTAGCAGGTATTTGCTGAAAAACCTCCCAGTCTCGGGGTTTCAGTGCTGCATAAATTCCCCAAAGATTCAGTGGAGATCTGGGGGGAAAAAAGGGGCCTGGCAGCACCCACCAAAGGCAGGAGAAGTTTGGGGTGTCGGCGCGTTTCCGTGCGCAGGGGGTGTATTAAACCGGCTCCTCCGAGTTGTGTTCCGTGACAGGTAGAATAAATTCCTGAATTTTTAGTGTAATTGTTGCTTTTTTTTTTTTTTTTCCAGGACACGCTATAAAACTGAGTTAATTCCCTCCTCGCGCGAGCGCGTTCCGGGGGGTTCCAGCGCTGTAGGTAAATACCCGGGTCCTCTGCGGTGCCGGCGTCTTGCGAAATGGATTTTTATTTGACAATGATTATAAATTACAAACAGGACAATTTATTCTCCCGAAATACTGTCGTGTGTACTCACAGAGACGACTCTTACGTGCTTGATCAACAAGATTAAAATAGGTTGGTGAGGGACTACTTAACTCAAAAGCCAATTAGCCAGATGCTACTGTACAGCGTGAATTATGCTCCAGCCGGGCGGGAGGCGGCGGCTGGGGACAGCCCACCGTGCCGCCTGCCCCAAATCATCCCCGGCAAAAACCCTCCCAAGAAGCAGATTTATTTCTTCGTCAGAGCTCCAGGTTTCTCAGCAAAAGCATCTTCCGTAGACTAATAAAAAAATCCAGACCAATTTCTCACTGTTTATCTTCTTTTCTTCTTTTCCTTCAAATAGGGAGCTATCGAGTTCCAAAAGTTTGCTGAAATAATCTGTCTAGACGGAGCAAGAACGGCACGGCAAGCTAACGCCACGGGCGGGGGATTTTAGAAGTCGTTTCCTTTTTTGCCTTGCTGTCTGTAAAATTTTCAATTTTTGTTTTTTTCTTCCTTCTTTCTAAATTAGATGGAATACGCTGATATTTGGCCGTTTAACAATAATGTGCATTTCCAGCGTGATTTGAAAAGTTTTATGTCGTCAGCTGAACGCTGGCAGCTCTGGGAGGAGTTTGTTGCTCTGTCCGTAGCAGGAAGGAGTTGGGTTTCTGTGGGTTATGTTGCTCCCCTGTCAATTCTGTTAGAACTACGATATTTTATATTAATCCTGCAGGTAGATTTCTTGATGTTTTTGTAGGGATGCTTTACCGTTTCTATAGAGACGTACGGTGCGCTGTATCAGCCTTATATCGCCCTTCTCTGAAGGAGCTCGCCGCCTCTAACGGGTTTATCTAAACTTAAATTAACCTCTGCTATTCTACCAGCCTTGACATTTCCACCTGGGTTTTAAAACCACGCGTGTGTTTTACAGCCCCCTCGCGCCAACCGGTTTAAGGTTCCCGGCTAGTGGCAGCGTTGATATTTCCAGCGGAGAGACGCCGAGTTAAGGGCAGGTCACGCAGCCTCAGCCCCGATTCTGACGTGAGCCGGAGCTGCTTTTGACTGTCTGGCTCTAGATTCTCACCACGGGGTCTGTCGGATGAAATATTAATTGCATCGTCAAGGAGTAAAGATTTGCCGTTTTATACTCGTCAGATACATCAGTGGGGTTTTGTTTCCAGTCCGTTATTTTTGTGTTTAGAATTTAGCTTGCCAAAGAGTGCTTCAGACCCTGCTGTATGTTGTTTGTTTTCCCCCCAAGACTTAATTACTGTTTATTTTTTCCCCTTTAAAGTGGGTAAAAGTGTATTTCTTGGGTGATAAGGTCTAGTGTTTTTCAGGCTTTTTGAGATTTCCTGATAACTTCTTTGCTGGCGACTTCTGGTTTTTACAGCTTGTTTCTAGACTTTGAGTGAATTGTTCTTGCGGTTATTTGCTTTTCGGGGATGTACGTGCAGAGGCAGTTTTTAAGTGTTGCTTTGTTTCAGGGATTAAGTTTGAGACAACTTGAGGGAGTTCACGGTGAGTACTCCCAAGCGTGACGTTACCGGCTTTTGTCGGTACCTGGGTATTTCCAGGCTCCCTCCGGATTAAAGCACGCTCGTCTTTATTTAAAAAATGAAATCATAAAGGTGACTCGAAAGCGCAGTTTTGGGGTTTTTTGTTTTTAAAACTCCGAGCAGTAGATACAGAAGGCATTTAACTCTGGCGTGGTAGGTCAGTGCCGGAGCGCTTTCCTTCTCCGCACGCCGACGTTATCTTAAACTCACAGGAGGTGGCCGAGGTTCCCGGCAGCTGGCTGCCTGCGCTGCCTGCCGAGCGTTTCCTGGTGGCGGACACAAAGCAGTCAGGCAGGGAAGTGAAACTTGGGTGTAATCGAGCAAACCGAGGCACATCGGCCGCGCCAGCACGGCCGGCGCAGCTCGGAGCTCGACCTGCCGCCAGCCTCCGGGCGCCGAGCTCGGGGGCCGCTCGCGTCCCGATCCGGCAGCCTGATCCTTGGCTAAATTCTCTGGCTTCTGTGTTTTTGAGCAGAGTTTCAGATGCCGCAGTTTTTACGAGGTGGTATTTAGTGCCTCGAGGCATCAAAACGAATGAAGGCGTTTAATTGAGAGAGCTGAAGGCGGCGAGGCAGGAGTTTGTAACCACCTCTCTCGTTTGGGACTCTTTTTGCAGGTAAAAAATTCTTTTGCACCGTCTTTTTTTTTGCGCAGACAGCGAGCGTTGCCTCTGTCTCAGATTTACATTGCCAGGGTCAGCGGCTGGAAATAAGTTTTGAACTCCTGTGTAGCTAATAAAGGAGAATTCTAATGATAGGAAACGTCTATTTTTAAATCAAAATAGGCTCGTTAGGACCCTGTCGATGAACGCTGGGGCAGCGCTGCCGGTGCAGGAGGGTTGCTGCATTCCTCAGATTTGTAAACCGTATCCCTAAAAATAATCCTCGTCGGGGTGGACGGGAGTTGAACTTCTAATTAATTCTGAAGCAAATTAGATGCCTGTTTCTCAATGCTGTCATTTCATTTTCAAGAGCGTGTGGGTTTTGTTAAAACATACAAGGTCTCCTGACGTTTACTAAAATATTTTGCGTCTTTGGTTACCTGCGTTTTCCATATTGAAATGGCAATTTTTGTGGTTTTTTTTGCCCCCGCTCCATTGTGAATACGGCTTTGAGGTTTTGTAACGGGGGCCGGATCCTTCCTCGGGGTTAGGCGGGTTTGCGGTGGCAGAGAGGTCTCTATTGTTTCCTTACCTTGTGTATCCTGTTGTTCTTTGTTTAACCTGTCATCGTACTTGATGTGGTGCCTGCCGCCCCTGCTTTCCCCGGCTCCTGAAATCAGGAGCGCCGGGAGCACAAGGAAAACACACGTATGTAACCGCCCCGCGGAGCTGCCCCTGCGCCGCCTCGGCGGGGGAGGCTCGTGCTTCGTGCTCTGCTGCAAACAGCAGAGAAAGCCTTTAAAATGTGTCTGCTTTTGGGTGCCGGCAGCCGAGTGAATTTTGCCTTCCCTGGGATGCCGGCGGCGTTAACACACGAGCGGTCTAAGAGTTGCCGGAGCGTTGCCACCGGGCGTAGGAACCGCCGAGCTCCGTCCGAGGGCTTTGTCCGAGGGCTCTTGTCTCCTAAACGCTGGCGTTTGTGTCAACGGCTTTTTTATGACAGGTTCGAACCCTCCCCGGGTCTCTCCTTGCATGCTTAAGTGGCAGTGTCTTACAGTAGCCTTGAATTAAGCCTGTTGAAACCGTACCAAGTCTTCCGTAGGGATCTTGTTGCTTTATATTAAATGTTCTTTTTTTTTTTTTCTGGCTGGTTGTTTCACCACGCCTTTAAACAAAATACAAATTTTTACTCTTAAAAAGCGTGAGCAAGACGGCTCCGACAAGCCAGGAGGCTCAGGCTGTGCCTTGCCTAGTAACGTAGCAATTTTCTTACTTCTTTTCTTTGTTTTTTTTTTTTTTTCTTCCTCCTTTCTTTTTCAGAACCTGAAAAGGCCGATACCAACTGCCGCAGTCAGGCTTTGTGACAAGAAGTTGCTTTTCAGAGGAAGGAGCTGTAGTGCTCCGCTGGCCTGTCAGCAGATTTCTGACAACTCCAGACCCCGTTTGCCCTCGCAGCTGGGATTTTGCCATCCCAACCCAGATCTCTGCCGCTTCCCGCGTTGATACACGGCGGTGTGTGAATTGCAGCTGCCAGCTACGGTGCTCAAGGGCGAGGACTCGATTCCCCCCCCCTCCTGTATAGCTGGGCGTTAGAGCAAACACGCTGAGATGTCTAAAAAGCAAAATACAAAAGGTAAGATGCGTGTGGACGTGATGGAATCAAATGCCAGTAAACAGCACGATTGATTCCGAAGTTATCAATTAGGAAAGGGGTTAATTGCTTTTGCTATACTTTCGAGGCTGCTAGTGGCACTTGACAGCTCGCTGTCGCTGTCTCGGTGACATCGTACAACCTGTTGGGTTTTGCGACGTTTTTAGTCGCGTTTCCGTTGTCCAGCCGGACAGTTCTGATTTCACGAGTTCCTCTGTAACGTTGATAGTGCATCACGTTCCCAGTCAGACAACAGGAGGGAAAAAAAAAAATGCTGTTTAGTAGGTGAAGAGCTGCCGAACCAAACTTTTTGATGGCACTGGGGTGCCCGGCTGGCGCTGGGTGTCGGTGGGGGCTGGGTCCCTCAGGCATTAACCCTACCGACACGTCCCGCTGCCGGCAGCGCTGTCCGCGCTCCGCGTGCCCCCTCGGCCCTGCTCCTCCCGCCCCGGGAGCCCGGCTGGGAAAGAACCTCCGAAGAGCGGAGGGATGGCTCCGCTCAGGCCCTCGCCTCTCGGGGCCGGGGTTCAAACCAGACCTAGTCAATCTTTTTCCTTCAAGGTGGGTACAGGAGGGCAACGAGCAAGTTTGTGAGAAGCTTTTTCCCTTGCTTTGTCTCCACACGCAGAGGCTGGTTTTCCTTTTTCCGCCGTGGCACGTTAAGTGGCAAAGCCGTTCTGGCGTCAAGCAGCTTATTTCAGGGAGGGATCTTATTTGTCGTGTGTGAAACATTAATTCCAAAGTGTGTGTGTGTGGTGGGGGGAAGAAAGGGGGGGTTGAGGGTTACGGTTCTCTTTTTATTTGAACTGACTACTAATTAATAATTTAAGGCGAATGGGTTTGACAATTCATGTCCTCTACCTCAGGAGAAGAGCTTTTGTTCTCTGTAGATTTTTTTTTTTTTTTTTTTCTTCTTCCCTAGCAGCTTTGGCATAGAAACAGCGTCTACCTGAGGAGCCCAGCCGTCCTTTGACAGCCAGGTCCATACATGATTCAAAGCAATTAGTTACAGTTATGGAAATTATTGTCTAGGATAATTTTTAAGTGATTTTTAAAACGCTGTATTTGTATCTGTGCTCCTGGAAGCCTCAGTGCAAGTCATTAAGAAATCGACTTCTCTCTGATGCTGCAAACGGAGCCCGGCAGTCGGTGCTGAGTGTGTGTGGAGAGAAACACACCTTGAAACAGCAGAAGAGGCTTCACGGGGCCGGGTGGGGAGCGCCAGAGAAATCTGTAGGAGACAGCTGGGGGCAAACGTGGGAAGCGGCCACTCTGGGGGGGTTCAGGGGTTCGGCAAATCCCCGGCCGAGCGAAGAAGCCGACCCAGTTGCGGCTCTCGGTGCGTTGGGCAGAGTGTCGGGGAGAGAACCCGCCGGGAAGCGCTGGCACGTATTGGGTGCCTAAAGAAAAGTAAAGGGATCTTGGCCATCAATATTTGACACGGAGCAGGAATGCAGAGCAGGCTTTAATTCACGCCGCCACTGGGGAGCTAAAACCCGCCCTGCTTTGTTAAGCAGGCTCATCTCCCGCCCGCGCCACGTGGCCGTGTGGACATGAGGGAAGGTGAGAGTTAAAGCTGCAGACTCTTCTGGCTGTGCCCTGTCCTGTTTGGACTGTGATTGAATTTTCAATTACTACTTTTCTGCTGCTCTAGAATGTTAATGTAGTCAACAAATATTTTCCAGTTCTCTGTAAAGGAGTGTACCTGGGCCAGGTAAGAGTGTCTTTTCAGTTTCTCTTTCTTTCTGAAAGCAAAACAAAACCCCTTTGCGGTGTAACAAAGGGCTGGTGAGAAGTGTGGAGAGAGAGGAAACGAGACGGAGCTATTTTTAATAATGCAGCAGTTTTGAAACCGAATCAGAAGCCCACCTGTTTCCTAGAAGTGCCACAGAACAGAGCGAACATCCGAGCTGTTCCGAAGGGTATTTTTAATCCTTGCGAAAATGGACACGCAAAGTTCGGGCGCAGAATCGTGTTCTGCTCCTGAATGTTACTGGCTGTAAATAACTCAAAAGATCTATGCTGAGGAGAAAACGGTTCGATCTGTAAACCAGTCATGTAATTATCCCCATTCAGAATCCAAATGCGTGCGGCCACGTGTAGGTCCATGTCTGGGTTATCCTGGATGGCTCATTTCAGCTTTGGTTTATTCTGTAAGGGATAATTTAGAAATCTGAAGGAAAGGTGGTCTCGGCGATGGCAGATCTCTAAATAAATACTTCCCCAGAGTCTGGTAGGTTTGTTGCTGTCTGAAGTGATCTGGGAGTCTTAGTGCTCCTGTTTTTCCCCCCAGACGAAGCGTGTGCGCTCCCTCTCATCCCCCCTCCTGACTCGATTAATTGATTTGAGTGAAAGCAGCCACCAGGCTCAGGAATGACTGGTGACCCCAGGATACAAAGCAATCACATAAATCTTGTTTCCATCGGCCATCAGCCGCGGTTTTAGGCATGCCAGGTTCCTGAATAAAACACCACATGGGTTCCTGCTCCTCTGGATACATCAAGGAGCCATTTCAATTGATGGGAAACTGCCCCACGTGAATTTGGGAAAGGCCAAAGGTCTTTGGTCTCGGTCGCTGGGGAGGGAGGGTTTTGGCTGGAGCGGTGTCGAGCAGCAGGGAGCCTGCGCACCAGAGCCTTTACAAAAACCCCAGATGTGAGAAAAATTTGATTTTTAAGCTCGTACGTTGTTTAACAACGCATCAATCAAGCAGTAGATACCGCTCTGCCAAAGCCAGGCCTTGCTGATCGGGGCAGTTGCGAGCGATTTGTTCGCTCTGCGTCCAGATAACTCGTGGCAGAATTGGCAAAGCGGGAGGTTGCCGAGTTCTCTGCGAGGCAGCGCTTGCTGTGAGTTGTGTGGAAAAGGCACGAAGGCGAATGTTGAGCATTTGTGCTGGAACCTGATAAATCAGCTCCTGGCTCACGAGCGGGCGCGGTACGAGGGTGCGGGTGGCGCCAGGAATTCGTGGGAACTTCAGCCGCGTCGCTCTGCTGAGTGCGGTGCTCTGGAAACGCGCGGGTTTAATTTAATTTTTCATTTTTTATGTGTAGATGGAAATGAGATGGGAGGGTGAAGACGGTGTCTTGCAGTTCAAATTACCTTAATGGCTCTGCCTGGCTTCGCCGCAGAGCTGGTGGCCTCGCTGCGCTGCGTGCGCGGGTCGAAGCTGGAGCCGTGGCAGCGGCCCTGCCCCGGGTTTCCCGTGACACCTCGGGGACAATGACACCTGCACCCCAAGGGCTTCCCCTGCCCCCGGGGGCTTAGGAGAGCTGCGGCCCTGCGAGGGGCAAAAATACCCGCTTCTTGTGTCGAGCAGAAACAGCCAGTTCTAGCGGCGTGACTTTGGGCCTGGGCGAGAAGTTGATTTTTATTACGTATTTAATCTCATTTTTTTCCCCGCTCTTCCGAGCCCTTGGGGAGTACGGCAGGGAGCGTGGCCTGCCGTCGTGCAAGGGCTCGCTCTTCCGCTGCCGTCCAGCTTCTGCTGGAGATGAGATATCTGGAAGGTGGCTTTGCTCCCCGCGGAAGGAATTCTCCACATTGTGAGCCCGTCTCTTGCCCGTGTACCCTTATTCTGTCTCAAACACAGCAAGTGTTTTCGTAGTTACGCCCTGGCGACCCGAATCCTGTATCACGTCTGGGCCGAGAAGGCCGTGTTGTGCTCTTGGCCCCTTGAAATCTGTTTGAGAAAATAAGCGAGAAAGTGGCATTTTTTGTTGAGACAAGGCGCTGAAGAGCAGCTGCTGCCTCTGTGGGCTGGCTGTGCGCTGCAGGAGTATCGCAGGCCTCTCCTTGGGGCTTTAAAATAGTTTCCACAACAGCTGATTGAGGTACCAAACCCCGACTTTGTGGCCAGGCAGCGAGCAGGGACAGAAATTGGGCTTAGTAACTGAACAGAGCCGCTTGAATAGCTCAGTGTATTTTGGGGAAGGGAGGGCTCAGGGCGCTGTGTGGTACTGACGTTCCTCCCCTTGGATCATGGAAAAAAATTAGTCTTTCTGTGTAGTTTTTTCTGGTATCAGTGAAATGTCTGGACAGCAGCAAACCCACGAATATTGATTGTAACCCCAGTTCAGTCCTTCCTTCTCTCTAATGCGTGAGGAGAGAGCTTAGCGCTGGTACCTCTGTTGCCTGTTAGCAAGAACAGTTCTTACGAGGGGAAAAAAACCCAGCGATCTGTGTTGATGGAATTTGTAAGGAAAAACACGACGTGAGAGATGCAAAACGCAGCCTGGGGTGGTCTGTTGGCTTCAGGCGCAGAGCCTGGCGCCCCGGGAGCCGGCGAACCACAGAGAGCTCGGGCGGATGTAGTCTCTCAAGTAGCCCTTTTTCCGGAAATCCTGATTTTTAGGTTTTTTTTCCCCCCCGGTGTCTGTGGGCGCTTCGGTGTGCCGGTCTGACTGCAAGCACAGACCCATAGAATAGTGATATTCTGGCTTCTTTACTCCGTCCTGGGAAGGTGCATTAATTCCTGTCCAGTCACCTCTGCAGTCCTGGGCACGGACATCTCCCGGATCTCACAACGCAGGGGCTGCTGAAGATGCTTGTAATTAGAGCAAATTGGAGATGCTCCGCGCGAGCAGCGAGGTGCCATTTCTTTAAGAGCTTTTTATTTCACATTAGCCGAGGTCTCCCACGCTATTCCTGGGAGAGCCGGCGCGGTTACCGTTGACCTGAAAAGCCACAGAGTCTATAAATGTTTCACGGTTTAACTGAATCTTGATTGCAGAGCACTTCAAGTGAATACGCCGTCCAGTTCCCCAAAGCCTGCGAGTGTCCTGGCTAGGGCGGGAGGACAAACCTGGCGTTTGGAGCAGGATTTTTTTTTTTTTTTTCATTTCATACGCTGTTTTACTGTGCAAACTTCCCGTGAGCTGGCACATGGGTGTGGTGGGGATGAAGTGCTGGATGGGTTCGGAGGAGCTGGGTGCGAACACCTCATCGCGCTCTTACGCCTTCCTGCGATGTGCTCTGTGACGCTGCCTGGGACCGGGTCTGGGGAGGGGTCAGGATGGTGTTTTTATTTTCCGAAACTGCCTGCCGTGGCTCAGAAGTGAGCCAGGACTCGGCTCGGCTTGACTTGAGGGCTTGAGGGGGGAATAGTGGCCCCTGTTTTGACTTCCTCGAGGTGTCAGGTGTGAAGTTGTTTTATTTCCTGTGTCCTAGGAAGAGGGGCAGGCGTTTGTTAGATCCGTAGTTTTAATTCTTGCACGTGTGTTGTTCAGAAAGGGCTGATTTAGCAGAGTTACGGGAGGAGCAGGTTGATATTTAGGAGGGTGAATTCATCCTGGCATCGTTAGTGTTTCTGTTTAAGAGATCATGTGTTGTTTAGTCCAATAAACAGCACAGAAACACAAAAGTAAATGATTTGGGATGAATGATTTCTTACCACCTCATTTTTCTGGAGGAAGCAGTTATGAACAGGGAAGCAATTAAGGCCGTTGGCGTCGTCTCGGGGGTTTATCACATCAAATCAACAGGGCAGCGCTGCACGGGGCGCGTTGGAATGCAGCAGAGACCAGGCCGAGCGTCTGACTGACCCGTCACGTCAGACATGCCATGCGAAGCCTGAGCCCTGGCTTTGGGAAGGAGCTTTCCTTTCCCACGAGGTTCTTAATTCAAAAAAATCTCGAAGTCGCTGGTGGCCGCCAGACTTCTGTCCACGCGGGCGCGAGCATTTTAAATTCTGTCCCTTCTTGCAAACACCCGCTGTCGCGGGAGACCTGAGTGCCAGCAGCTCTTTTAACGATGCTCGGGAGCGCTCAGGGGCGATATCAAATGTATACGGCGTAGTCTCCGTCGCATAATTTTTGCATGCTAAACATTTTAGCACCAGGAGGACTTGGGCTGTGGCGAAGCGACTGGAATCTGGAGAAGCGGCTCGGAGCGAGGTGCCGACAAGGTCAGTCCCCTGTAAGGCCAAGCGCAAATGGAGTTGTGGGGAAGGGATGGGATTGAGTAGCTGAAAATGTGCTGCATGGGGGAGCTGAACTTCATCTTTCCTGGCACCTGGGTCCTTGGTGGCTGCTCTGCAATGAAGATTTTGAAAAAAGATTGCTAATTCTCACTCGGTGATGGGAGTCTGAAAGCCATTTACAAGATTAAGGACTAGAAAGTTGGTAACTCGAACTTCTGTGAGCTTGGGAAACTTGAGAAAATCTTGCTCATGGGGCTGAAACGGGTAAGGATGGCGGGAGGAAGAATTTAACCGTTCATCTGTAGCCTTAATAAGAGGCTGACCTTTCCATCATGTTCACAATTCTGTCACTGTATTTGGAGGCATCTCGGTTTAAATGCTACATCAATGTCTGGGAACCGCGGAAGTCAATGGTGTGTCTCAAAATCGCGTACGAGTTATTTAGAGGAGGTGAGGGAAAGAACATGAATCAGCAGCTTGGAATATCAGCTGAGCTAACGCAGAAAGGGCAGTGACCGAGCGCGCGGCCCCGCAGAGCGCCCTGGCCTGTTGGAAATGTCCCTTCCCCTGGGCGGTCCCCAAAGCTGCCGGGCAGCGGCAGCTGTAGAAACCCCCATCCCGGGCAGAATCGGGGGGGTCTTGTGCTTCCCTGGCTCCGTGCAGGGCTCGAGGCGTCGAAGCACCCGTGAGCAAACGCCCTCGTAGGGAATCTGGCTTTGTGCACGCGCGTGAACTCCCTGGGAGGGGGTTGGTGACGCAGAGTGGGAGTGCTGAAAACCTCTGGCGTCCTGCCCTCGGCCCCTGCCCAGGGACACCCGTTCCTCCAGAGCCCAAACGTGGCCAAAATACCCGTTTGAGGTGTGTCTGTCCCAGTAAAACACATCCGTGACCAGCTGTAGCCCTTTTCCTTCGCAAACCTGAAATTGAGCCTGCTCGGACCTCTGGCAGGGAAAATCGAGGGCGACTTCGTGATGCCAGGCCCCCCTGAGGATCTCTCGGTGAAACGGGAGGGCCTGCAGATTTATGTGACCTTTGCTCGCTGGCAGGGAGCAAACCTGTTGGTGATGGCTGTCTCAATTATGGGTCTCTCTTGGAACATCGAAGCATTACCTTGGAGATCATTGCTGGCAGGGAACACAAGCTGCTGGATCTTCAAACCCATTTATCAGTCTGCTTGCCACTTGTATCTCCAGGTGGAGGAAATTGTGAACCACACTGCTGGAAGGCTCTAGCGCTTTTGTTAACTCTTTATTGCTGGGCTCAGGCAAAGATGAACGTGGAGATGGAGGAGCGGTGCTGGTCCGGTCGGCTTCAGCACCCTCCTGTCTCGCACCAGCCCTGCTGGGACTCGTGGTTTTTGGCTTGTGGTTTTGTTCCCTGGTTGGTTGGTTTAAACTGTCCCAGAGCTGAGGAGTGAATCGGCTTCTCGAGTTCAGTGGGGGGCACTGGCAAACCAGATTCAACCGGGGGTTACCTGGCTAAAGAGAGTCCGGTCCTGAAACGGGGCTGGGATCGCGTCCGGTTCCCCCTCGGCAGCTGCTCGGCCTCTGCTACCCCTCCGACAGGACTAGCCAGCGAGCGCCGTACGTTTGTAGGATTTCAATTTTCTCCTTGGCAAAGTAACAGCTCGGAGCTGACCTCTTGCTTCGTATCTTTCTAAATGTCTCTCGGTGCCTGTTGTTCAGAAGAGAGCTTCCCTCTCCTTTGTCTCCACAGATCCGTCTGGGTTTATTTTTGATGTGCAGTCCAATACTGTGATGGCCCAAGGAGGAACCTTTGAAAACATGAAGGAGAAGGTAAATGTGTCTTCTGAGACTTTAACTCACCACGTGCCATGGAAGAGCTCGTGAACGCTGTATCTTCATCTCCTCTCTGAGATGAAATATGTTTCTGTCTGGGAGCTAACTGCAGCTCTGTCAAAAGCAAAATTTTATTCAGGCTAAATCGTCCTGGCACATTAAAGTTTTATAAGGAAGTCATCGGTTAGGGTGTTCAGACTGCTGCGGAAGGGTTGCTGTAGGCTCCGTGTGGGATCAAGCAAATGGTTCATGTGTCACCCCCTTTCCTTCCCTCTAGATCAGCGCCGTGCGTGCGATAGTCCCCAACAGGAGCAACAACGAGATTGTCCTCGTGCTGCAGCATTTTGACAACTGCGTGGACAAAACAGTGCAAGCCTTTATGGAAGGTAACGGCGGCTGGTTTCTGGGCGGGGTTTGTGGCTTCGTGACTCGTACGTACCACGTGTACTCGGACATCGAATGACTCGAGCGTGTCCAGAGAAGGGCAACGGAGCTGGTGCAGGGTCTGGAGCACAGGTCTGATGGGGAGCGGCTGAGGGAACTGGGGGGGTTTAGTGTGGAGAAGAGGAGGCTGAGGGGAGACCTCCTGGCCCTCTGCAACTCCCTGAAAGGAGGGTGCAGAGAGGGGGGAGGAGTCTCTTGAGCCAAGGACCCAGCGGCAGGCCAAGAGGGAATGGCCTCAGGCTGCGCCAGGGCAGGGTCAGACTGGCTCTTAGGAAGGATTTCTTTGCAGAAGGGGCTGTTGGGCGTTGGAATGGGCTGCCCAGGGCAGGGGGGGAGTCCCCATCCCTGGAGGGGTTGAAGAGTCGGGTTGAGCCAGCGCTGAGGGATGTGGTGGAGTTGGGAACGGTCAGGGGGAGGTTCATGGTGGGGCTGGAGGAGCTTCAGGGGCTTTTCCAACCTCGATGATTCTGGGATACTCGGACGGACCCGCTCTGGGAGCAGCCGTAGCCTGTGCGCTGCGAGTACTCCAGGGAGCAGAAGCTCGAGTAGCTTCTCAGCACGTCCAAGTCCGGGCTCTCTCCACAAAGACGACTAACGGGTGGTTCTTCCCAAGTTTTAGCTGGTGTTTGTCCAACTAGGGGTCAAGGCAGAGATAAGGGTTTGATAGCTCTTTAGATAAAGGAGGTTTGGTTCTCAGTTACAGAAGCTCTCGTCCGTGTGTACAGAACGGGAGTGTCTTCAGCTTCCCTAGCTGCTGTCTGTACTTTGAAACCTGGCTGGCGGATCTTCCCCCGGCTCTGGCTGCCGTGCTGCAGCAGAGGGTGTCAGTCCCGCTCAGGTTTCCTGGCCTTGGAAGAACAGGCTGCTGCGGGTGACGGCGCCTGTCGCTTCCCGGCTCTCCCTTCCGTGCTGGGCGTCCTGGCAGCGGTGGCTCTGGGGAGAGGAGGCAGCAGATACCTGACCTGGAGGCAGCTTGGAGCTCAGAGCATCTTCCCGCAGGGCTCCGAGTACCTGTAGTGTGACAGAGCCCGAGAAAGACCTTTTTTTTTTTTTTTTCTCCTTTCCTGGAAAGAGCTGGCACTGTGTTGTAAGGGAGTAGCCTGTTCAGCAGCGCGTTCCCAAAGCAAAAATGAAACCAGTGCTTTTATTACATCAACTAAGAGAATTGAAACTTGGCTGCAGGAGGTGTTAGGGCTGGCTCGGGGTGTGGAGGCGCTTCCACGTGACGGGGAAAGCACCAGAGTGTTGCCTCGTCCACGGCTCACCGCTGCCTTTTGTTTCAGGCAACGCCAGTGAAGTGCTGAAAGAATGGACTGTAACAGGCAAAAAAAAGGTAACGCTTTTTTAAAATATATTTTGCTAAGGCTTTTACCTTTTTATTTTGAGGATTCATGCTACAGACAACAGTCTGCATTCCTCATGATTTAGGTGGGAAAAGCACCAAAGAGCAGAGGTGTGTGTTGATGTTCAGACTGATGCAGGGAGGTGATCGCTGGTTATCGGGTGCTTCGCTGTTCAGGGCAAAGATTTACACAGTAACTTGTGAACGCCGTCACCTCGCCACGTTTGCATTTAATTTAGTTGTCAGGCACATTGTATCCAACGTAGCATCTGAAAAACGGGTTCTAGACTTTCTGTCCTTGCAGTCGCTTTTATTCTGCTGACCCTCCCCAGGACCCCTAATCCGCACACGCAGCCCCACACTGAAGTAAATCTTTATCAGGTCCATTTATTTCAGCGGAGCCCTGTAATTCACTGTTCAGATAGTCATGCTGTTCCATTTTTCATCGGTAACCTTTCGAGCTGAACAGTTGCGTTTAATGCTGAGCTCGGTGGAAATATATTTCTTTGTCACGTAAGCTTTCTCGAGTGTTTTGCCTCGTTCTTTGCCCAGACCTCTGTGAAAGGGTTAAATAAAGATTTGCAAAGTTTCAGTGCTTGATATTATAATATCTAAATCCACCAGGACAAGGATAAAATCATAATTATTCACGAGGACTCCTTTGAATACGTGAAAAGCCCCAGCATGAAATGGAGAGGGGGGGAAAAAAATGTGGCTGAGGAGCCCCGCGCTGGGGAACGCGGGAAGTTTCAGCAGAGCGAGGTCTCGCAGAGCGCCCTGGAAGCTGCCCCGTGGCAGCCGGCACCCCCAGGAGCCACCCGGCCGGTGCTGCGGGGTGCAGCCACACACCTCTCCCCTGTTTCCCATCAGTTACGCAGCCTTCATCTGATAACCATTGCTCTTGTTGGCACGGCCTGGGAGAGGATAATGTATTCACGCCTCATTAATGCCACTATATCTGTCCTCATTGTTGAATAAATCCCTCCTACTGTTAATAGGATCAACAGCCAGCCTGGCTGAAAAAGTATTTAATTCAACTACTTTCAGCCAGTAAGCATAAGATTAATTTTCCCTTCAGGAATTAAGCTTAACTTTTTTTTTTTTTGTGTGTGTCCCCTTTGTGGTGTGGATACCTAATCCTTAGAACAAGAAGAAGAAAACCAAACCGAAACCACAAGCTGAATCGAGCCCTGGCCTCCCAGACCCCGGGAAACCAGCGTCCGCTGAAGAGGAGCAGTCGGCAAACTCGGAGAAGGGTGGAATTAACGGTTTCCATGTCAACGGCTGCGCCCACGACACGGAGTCTGTGGACTCACTCAGCGAAGGTTTGGATGCACTTTCAATTGATGCCAGAGAGCTGGAGGATTGTGAGTCTGCTGCACCAGACATGCCTGATAGAACAGGTTAGTCTCTCGAAAGTAGCCCAGGAGACGGGCACCGAGTGTTGGAAAAGCAGAGGAGCTGCCTCCTGCTTTTTTTTCCCCGTTCTTTCTTTGTTTTGGGTCAGCTTTGAGCGCTGAGTTGTGTGGGCGCCTCTTCAGCGAAGAGCAGCTCGCCTTGATTTCCGAGTTCTTTGCTTGTTGTGGCGAGGAGGCGGTCAGTGCTCTCCCTCCTCCTCGCGTTCCCCTTTAAACCAGTGTGCTTCTCCACAGCAGTGCCTCAACTACCCAATGGAATAGCAGACTTGGACACAAAGTCGCTCACCGTGCGCCCTTCCCCGAGCCCGTCGTCCCTCAGGCCGCGGCCGGAGCAGAGGAGCGCGAGCAGGTCCCTGTCCAGATCGACCACGAGCCACTCGACTCCCGCCTCCCTGTCTGTAGCGCGGCTGGAGGACGTTCCAGTTTCCCCTGCAAACAAGAAGCTGGGTAAGGCCCTGAGGGCCTGCGCGCGCTCCGACGGCGGGGCAGGTCGCTGCTGGCCAAGTTCTCGCCGCCGCGGCGTCGCTGACAGACGCGGTGCTGAGGCACGCCGGACTTTGATTTTAATGCGAGCTAACGTGCTGCTTGTTATCTGGCCGGTAACTTGCGCTCTTACTCCTCCTCTCCCCTACGCGCAGCAGGAATCTTGACAGCAGTTTAGATGTAGCGCCTGGAGCGGCAAACCCATGTGTGTGAGAGAGGCAGGGGAGGACGCGGCTGGTCTCGCTGCATACGTTTAGCCCATTCTTCTCTGAGCCCCATCACAGAGCCTTTAGGTTGTTTCTCATCTTTTGTGAGAATTTGTCAAAAGGCCAGAAGTTCGGGCCAGTCCTGTTACAAGAAGTGACAGCCTCCTACTGGATTTTATTTTTTTTTTTCCTCCTTTTTCGTGCGCTTTCTCCACAGCTGAGTTCTTACGATAACAAGTGGGGACAGGAGGGACCTCAGAGACCCCGATTGTGATCGCGGTTGTTGTACTTGGCTTGGGGAGATGAGGGGGTGGTAGTTCACCTCCTCGCTGCACGGGAAGGCTGCAACGAGCCGTTGTTAATGCAGCTTGGCAGGGGGGGCAACCGCACTCCAGCGAGCTCCCAAGAGCGCGGGCGAGGTGGCGAGCCGCAGGGACTGACCTTGGCAGCCATAACCAGCCCTTTCATCTCCTGGTTTGGGGAAAGAGCCTTAATTCTAGTTTCCGAGATAATTCCCTTCCCCAGGCGAACAATCATTTCGTATCGTTTAGTGACTACGGTGCGTTGGTCTTTGGAGGAGGCTGCGTTCCACCTGTCTCCGCTCCCTGGCACAAAAGCCGCTCGGAGACGCGTTTCATTTCTCTCATGTATTTGAAAATGTGGAGGGACGTCCCTGCCCGTAGGAGGAAATTCTACAAGCCTTGGGAAAACTTTCCCCGAGAAGAAAATCTCTCAAACTGTCCCCGCTGAACCGAGTGCCTTTGTAATGGGGACGGGAAAGAAAAATTTAAAACCAAGCAGTGTATAGTTTTAAAATAAGAGGGGAAAGCCATCTCTAGATTTATCCCTGCTGGGAGGATTTAGCGGTGTGATTGACGTGGCTGTTTGAGTTCACTCTGTCTCTTGGTAGGTTCTAATATTGAAAAATCAGTGAAGGATCTCCAGCGCTGCACCGTTTCACTGGCTCGGTACCGGGTGGTGGTGAAGGAGGAGATGGATGCTTCCATCAAGAAGATGAAGCAGGTCTTTGCTGAGCTGCAGAGTAGGTAAGTTAAACGCAGGGGCAGAGCCAGGTGGTAAGGCTTAAGACCAATACATCTGGAATAAGGCCTGAGCTTCCCAGTCAGGGCAGGGACTTGCTGGGGTTGCCCGACGGCCCCAGCGCTGGGCTGCAGCGCCTGGGAGCTCAGCGTGTCTTAAAGACTAAACCAGAGCCTAAAGTCCTGCACTGGGCAGCTTTGGGAAGCCGCCTCGGCGGGCAGCTTTGCCAGGCCTGCGTTCGAGCTGCCGGCCTACACGTGCGCTGGGATGTTAACGGGCTGGTCGAGGCTTTGGTGCGTCCGTGGGGGTCTTTGAACCGCGGCTCCGTGTCTGTACAAGACGCTTGTCCTGACCAAAAAGCCGTTTTAGACGCAGGTAACGCGAGGAACTGGCGAGGTCACGCTGGGAGGGGAGCGGTGGGGAGCTCGGCGTGCGGGCGTACGTGGAAACAGCCACTTCTGAGATCTTCAGATTCTGGCTGAATGTAACGTGGGTCCTTTTGAAGGTGTAAGTACACACCCAAGATCATCCTGTGCAGCCTCGCTTCCCCCCTTTTAAGCCAAGCTTTTAATACTGTGCATGATGTTCCCTACGAGTGTAATCGGGTCTTTTTTTAATGAACATCTTTATTGGTTTGGATAAGTGCTTTAAGATGATATTCTGAAAGGCCTAACATCAGATACGCTCTGTCTTGATTGAGTCTATTCCTGAGAAATCCTTCTTCTTGGTTATACAAATACGATGCCTTTTGGTAAAGAAATATTCATAAGAAACTGCACAGAGAGTTCTCCTTGCCTGAAGTGAGTAACATTTGACAAGTAACTAAAATGCTGCTATCGCGCTGGAGGATTAAAGTAGATATTTGGCAGACTTGCAAATCCGTGTCAGAAGCCGTCGGTGTCTGGAGAGCGCGTGTGGCCTCGGAGGTTTAGTGCTGGTGACGTGTGCCCGAGCCTCGTAGCAAATTTTGTTGTTCCATGTGGCCCTGCCTGTGCTCGTCCTTGGGTTGAACTTCGCCCCCAGCAGGTGCTCTCCTGAAGTGAGAGGAGTGCTGCCCCGTAATTCATAAATTAAAGCTAAAAATACTGATAAAAATGTTTAGAAATGACTTTTAAACTCACCTGAGGAGCCTCGGCCACCCTGGAGGGGCAGGGCTGAGCGTCCGCGTGCCCTGACCTGCGTTTGGTGCCGGGAGGCCGTTGTGGTCTCCAGGCTGGAGCTGCGGCGCAGGGGTGGAGCCGTCCGTGGCTGAGGGGTTCGTAGCCTGAACTCAAGTTTGATTTATGAATATTCTCACTTTGTTTGTTAGTGGCTTTGTCTACTGAGCCAATCCGATACGATTCAGTGTTGTCACTGTGTACGGGGTGGGGGGTTTGTCGCGAAGGTTTTGTTTTCTGCCTCTCCACCCAGTTACAACATCTGCAAAAGCCTCTCCCTGCTAGGGAGACCGTCACGCTTCTGGCGAACGTGTCTGGCTCCGTAGAAGTGATTCCTCGCCCTTTGACTTGTGTTATCATCCAGAAAACGCTTGCGTCACCTTCGGGAAGGTTAAAGACTCAAGTCCGGTCCCGCAGCGTCGCTCCGATAAGCCGAGCCGGCAGCGGGCGAAGCAGGACGCGCGGTTCCGGGAGCGGGGAGGCGGGGGCCGGCCTGGAACGGGGCCACCGGGATCCTCCTTCGGCAAACGCCAAGCGGGAGCTGCGCGGCAGGACGCCGGCCCTGGGCGGGCGAGGAGCGGCGACTCCGCAGCAAGATCCGCTTTCCTTTTCCCCAAGGCGATGCATCGCCGGTGAGCGGAGATGTAAATTGTACCTTCACTTTTTTTTTTGTTTTTTTTTTTTCCAATTTCCTTCATGACCCAGAGAATAATTAGTACATTTTTCAGTCCTACAGCACAAGGCAGGATCCGACAGTTAAATCCTCTTGCTGGCTCGCCTCTCCAGCTGGCTTCCTACCAAAGGAAAACCTGGTTTAAAAGCAGGTTTGTTCAGCTGAAACAGGATATTTAAGTAGCAAAGCTTGGACTGGTTTAACCTCTGCCTGTCAGGGCTGCCCTTCAGACGTCCTTTTAAGCCGTGAGGCTTCTGAGAGTTCTTGACCTTCACCTTCTCTCGCTGGGCACCGTGTGGTGTTAGACCCGGGTCTAGAGGTTGGTGGGGGTGAAGGAGGAGACCAACGCCGGGGTCGCGCCTCTCTCAGTCTCTGGTGAAGACGCAGCCGTAGCTGCTTTGGCTTCTTGTTTGAGAGGATTCGCTCCTCTGGGCTGGAGCTGATCGGGAAACCTGAGCCAGGGAATCCCAATAGCCCTTAATTTCCTGAATATTTTGCTCTCTGCTGACAGGGAAAGCAGCACATCAGGGGGAAAAAAAAAAAAAACCCACAACCCAAGCTTTGCAGGGTGATGCGGGTGAGTTCAGCGCCGCGCGCTGAGGCGGGTGTGGGGCAGAGCTGGAGGCTTTTCGCCACTGCGTGTTGCCGTCGCCCTCGTGCCCCGTGGCAGAGCTGCCGGGCAGGCTCCCGGCCGCCTTCGATTGCCGTCAGGCTCCGAGATCGTTGTCTTTCAGCCCCGAGGAAAACCAGCCCCAAACCCCTCAGCGTGCTTGTGCAAAGGGCTCTTGTCTTTCAGGCCCAGACAACACCTCGCGGGCGCTGCTCGACGCGCTGCCCTGAGCTGAGAGCGCCTCTTCTCGTGGGGGGGCGCAGCCTGTTCGGCGTTAGTTCATCTTCCGCAGTTACTGATTTATCTGCTTTGCCCTTTTTCTTCCCTGCGCGCTTCTTAAACGTCCTCCCTCAGAGCCCAGCCCTGCCGGCAGGGGCGGATGCGCCGGGACAGAGCGGTGGGGAAGGGCCGGCGTGTTTCCGAACAGATCCGGCAGAAGGGGGGGGGTGGTTTGTCGTGCGGGACGGCGGAGCAGTGGGGTCTGATCCGCGTCATCGCGCCAACCTCGGGCAAAGCCACTTGACCTCTGTTCCTCAGCCAGCCCAACTGTAAAATTGGGTAAAGGACTCCAGCTGAGCTCCACTGAGTAAATTAAATTACGAAGAGACGCAAGCTGTGATCTGTGCCAAGGTGCGTGCGTGCGCGCCTGCAGCCTGGTGGAAAAAGCCCAAAACGGCCCCTATAAAGTGGGTGTTGGCTCCGGCGGAGCTGGGCTGTGTGTTCAGGGAGGAGGCTTGGGGTAAGGTGTAGCACAACCCCGCTCTGCCGCAGCCGCGAGGCTCTTCCCCCGCTGGAATTGACCATTAAGGCCGCATTTGCACCCGTTTTGCCGAGCGCCGGGGCGGGGGGGGGTCCTGCCGCTGACGGGGCTCTGGGCAGGAGGCAGCTGGGGCTCTGCCTTCGCCCGGCCCGTCGGCGCGGCAGAGCCAGGTCGAACCGCTCTGGGGGCGGCTGGAAACAAGGTGAAGTCTTATTAGCGTCGCGCTTGACACGCGTTGTTGTGTTTGTGCAGTTGGGCTGGGAGTGCCTGACCTGGATCAGGCCCCTGCTGTGCTACGAGCAGAAACAATCCCTGCCCTGAAAAGGCGGATGGACAGAGCGATAAATCAACAGAAGAAGCCAAATGTCAAAGCTGCTGTTCAGAGGGAATTGTTTAAATTGATCTTGCCTCAGCCCTCCCTGACGCGCAGAGGCGCGGGAGCGGTGGTTTGAGTTTGCATTTCAGATGCTCCGTGGTTTCCCTTTCAGATGGTCGCTAAAATAAATATTCCTCCCATTTTCAAGCGAACCTTTCTCACGGAGAGAGGCGTGTGGTGGGTGTTGAAGGGCCGACCCTGCGCACTGCTGCTACCTCCGAGTACCGCTCTGCGTCCGTGCCGCGAGTACCCTGCAGCTTAACGCACGGGAGGAGGACTCTGCTTTTATATTTAGAAAGCAGGAACCGAAACAAACCCCGTTAATCGGCTGATGTCGAGCGCGCTCAGGCCGCCGGCCGCAGCCGGGGGAAGGTGGAGCGGGGCTGAGGCCGCTGCAGGCGTAGCTCCGGGGGAAGCACAAAAGAAGCGTTTGCAGGGGGGGTTCTGCGAGGCTCTGGGTTCCTCCTGGTGAAGCCCAGAGCTGCGACCAGCGCCTGCCCCTGTCCGGACTGGGAGCACTGGTATCGCCGCTCCCGCTGTAACCCCGGTGTGCGCATCTCCAGGGGCACGAGCCCTCTCTGCGGGCCTGTGCGCAGCGGTTATGGGTGCTCTGGGTGCTCTGGGCGCTCTGCCTTCGCGCAGGGCACTCGATAGCCTCAATTTGCTAAATTTGGCCGGCCGGTAGCCGTGTGGTTCTGCTTGCGCAAAGGCTGCCGCCGCCATGCCGGGGGGAATTGCGGTCTCATGGCAACAGACACACTTGAGGCTCTCCGGGCGAGCGGAGATGCTTTGCTGTCACCCGCTCAGGTGTCCCCTCCGCGGCCCAAAAAATTCCTGGGGCTGTAGGAGACTCCTGGCTCGTGGCCTGGGTGGCTCCGGGTGTCCTTGTACCCGCTGCGCTGCCAGGGAGGGGCGTCCCACGGCCCCGGGGGGATCAGCAGGGTACGGGCCTCCCGAAAAGCACCAGAGTTCAGGTTGCTGGATTAGTGGGCCAGTTTGGTGTAAATAAGCTAATGAGGGTGTAAGAGCAGAGCGCTGCAGTCGGGTGCCTTCAGCTGAGCTCTGGCTATTGTGGCTCCTCATCCTGCCCCGCTGCTCGTTAGTTGAGCGTGTGACTCGTTAAAGCATCGCGCCCTGGTCTCCTTCGGTGACAAAGTCCGGCCGCGCGCGACACCGCGGCTGCCGCTCCCTCTCCCCTTGCCAAGGTGGCTCCGACTGCGGCGGGGTGAGGTGACCGTGTCCCCCCGTGGCTGGCCGGGAACGTGGCGCTGAGCCCAGCCTGAGCAGGCCTAAGCACCCGCCAAGCCTGCCCCAACTCCTCGGGCCTAAGAACAAAGCCGGGGCCCGGCACAACGAACTCCTGCCGCCATCTGCCGGTCCCTGCCCGTGGGCCGGCGCGCCCGGAGCCCCGCCGCTGCTCCTGCTCTCGCACCGCCTTGTTCTCTTTGTTTAATACTAAATCTCTTCCCTTTTTCCGTATTTTTTTTGGTTATTCCCCCCAGCCTGATGGATCGTGAGGTGGCGTTACTGGCCGAAATGGACAAAGTGAAAGCAGAAGCAAGTAAGACTCTGCCTTTGTGCCAGCGCGCGGGTGTTGCTGCGCTCTCCGGGACAGCCCCCCCCGACACAGATTTCTGCCCCCGACCCCTTCGTGTCGTTCCCAAATCCGTGGCCCCGTGGCTGCCGGCCCTGTTTATCGCCACTAGATGATTTTTGCACCCTCTGAAGCTGCTGCTCCGTCCCCCCCTTAGCGGGTGGGACATAAACTGCACCTTTCCACGCGAGGCCGTTCCCCAAAACCGCAGCGTTCGCGGGGAGGTGGGAAACGAGTCACGGGGACGCCCCCCCCGGCAGCTCCGGGCCCCACCGTTTCGGGGGTGTCGTGGGAGCGGCAGAGCTCGTGTTGTGCCTCTCGTCGGCTTCCAGCTCAGGTTCTGTCTGTGTCTGGAGACGTAAATCGGAGCGGGGGGGAGCGGGGGGGCTGCTGTGCAGCTGGCACAGCTCTGGGGGGGCCTCGGGGGAGGCTGATGGCCACCAGTCCGGGGCTGGTTTCGCTCTGGGTAGCCCCGTTCGGTGTCGGCGCTGCCTGAGCGTGGTTTGATTTTCAGTGGAAATCCTGGTGAGCCGCCAGAAGAAGGCAGAAGCCCTGAAGAAGCTGACGGACGTGGCCGTGCGGATGTCGGAGGAGCAGCTGGTCGAGCTCAGAGCCGACATAAAGGTGAGCTGAGCTTTTCCCTCGACCCCCCGCCCCGAGGTGGCGGAGCAGGAACGGCGCCGCGGGAGGTGGGGACGACGCGGGGGCCCCCTCAGCGGGAGTCGCCGAGGAAATAAACCGGTTTATTTACCCGACGTGCGGAGCTGGGAGCCCCGAGGAGGGTCCCCTGCCCCCAATCCTGCCCCCCAAGGACGCTCGCACCACCCAGCGCCCGCTCCCCAAGGCCGGTCCCTTCCTTCAGGGCGCTGGGCTCTTGATTTCTCTTTCTCAGTCGCTGGGCTGGCAGAGTCACCCCAGAATCATCCCCTTGGTCCGTATCTTCGCGTTCCACTCGTACCTGTGGATTTGAGGGGTTCTGTCTGGTTTTATCAGAAGGTTGACTCCGGCACAGCTCTTGCAGCCCAACGCCTCAGCTCCCGAGGGGGTTAATCCTCCCAATTCCCAACAGCCATGCACCTTTTTTAGAACTTTTTTTAGAACCTTCAGGGTTTCTGACACCTCCGAAGGCGGTTTTGTGTTGTGTGACGCTTCCCTTGCACCCGTAGTTCTCGACGTCGCCGGGACAGGGGACGCCTTCTCCTGAATCTTAAATCATTTATTTTGTAAAACACCGACTTCAGCCACCAGCTGCTCACCCGGCCCCACCCCGAGACGCCCCCTGAAACCCTCAGGGCGAAATGGCATCAATGAAACTGCACTTTGAAAACCCAAACTGCTCACCCCCGTGGCAGGATTAGTGCGGCTCAGAATCCTGTTGCCCCTGGGAGCGTCCCGAGGGCTCGTTTCGCTCCCGGGGCGGAGCAGAGCGGCCCCTGGACTCCCTTAACCTGTTGGCGAGGCCGCAAAAAAAAAAAATCGGCTTTTCCATTTCCACCAGCCGCTGCCTCACGAATATTTTTATTTTATTTTTTTTCTGAGCATCTCCAACTCGGCTGCCTGTTCCTGGGCTGGGAGGGGAGGTTTCTTCCCCCCCCCTTTGTGTTCTGAATTAACGAGCGTGTTTTGCCTTTTCCGTGCAGCACTTTGTGAGCGAGCGGAAGTACGACGAGGACCTGGGCCGGGTGGCGCGGTTCAGCTGCGACCTCGAGGCGCTGAAGAAGAGCATCGCAGCCTTCGGCCAAGGTCAGCCAAAACCCTCCCCGTGCACCCCAAAACCGGGCGCGGTGTCGCGGCAGCGCGGGGCGGGGGCTGTGCCCGTTCCCTCACCCCGTTGTCCCTCCAAGCTGTGAGCCGCCGCCCCCCCCTCCCGGCTCCAGGGCCCCGTCCCCCCGCCCCAAGGCGCATTTTTGGGGTGTTTCTTTTCCAGTTTCCCACCCCAAGAACAGCTACTCCAGCCGCTCGCGGTGCAGCTCCGCGGCAGCCGCTTCGCTCAGCGGCTCCAGCGCGACGTCGGCCCCCGCCTGTGCCTCTGCCCCCGCCTCGAGCCTCACCGCGGCCCCCAAGAAGCCCCCGGATGCGGCGGGGGGGAACGCGGGCGGCCGCCCCCCCCAGCCGGCGCGAGAGGTAACGGCACCGCGGGGCGGTGGGAGCCTCCGTTTTGGGGGGTTTGGGGGGGTTTTGCTTTTTAATTCCAACCTCCCCAGGCTGGGGGGGGGGTCACGCTCACTCACCTCCCCCCCCACCTTCTCTTCCAGGTTTCGCAGGGGAACAGGAGAGCGGGAGGGGGCCCCCGGGCCCAGCGTCACATCGGCCCCCCCGGCCGCTCCGCCAACCCCAACCGCCACCGCAACGCCCCGGGCCAGCAAACCCCCCCCCGGGCAACCTCGGCCAGCAGCCCGGGCCCCGCGCAGCCCCCCCGGCCCGGCCCCCCGCCCCCCCCCCACAGAGCCCAAGGGGCTCCCCCAGCGCAAGCCCAGAGCCAGTCGCCAGGAGGGAGCCAACTCGTGAGAGATGGGGGGGTCGTGTGTCCCCCCCAGCCCCGGGGCTCGTGTCCTGCCCCCCCCCGGGGTTCTGCCCCCCCCCAGCCCCGGCTCCGCTGCCAGCGGGGGCCTGGAGGCAGCTCCTCGCTGCGATACTAACGAAGGAAAGTTTACACGTCTCATTTTTTGTGCCATTTTTTTTTCTGCCTCTCCTTCCCCCCCCCACCCTGTTCCTCTCCCGCCTGTACCCCCCCCACCCCCTTCTTCTCCCTCCACAACCCCAATCTCCAGCAGCTGCTGCCCAAAATCCAGCCCCAAGACTCATTTTTTTTTGCCCGGGCCTCGTGCTGGCAGCGAGGACGAGTGCTGGGGCCTGGGGAGCGCCGGGGGGGGCTGGGGGTGCCCCCCCCAGGGCCAGGCAGGCCTCTGGCCCCCTCCTCCCCACGACACTCTGTCCCCACACTTTGCTCCTCCCTGGTTTTCACGTTGGGGATTTCTTTATTTTATTCCCTCCCCCGCTGCCCCCCCCCCCCCCTTCTCCAGCCCTTTTTTTCTCTCTAAATTAAATTCTAGCAATACCAATTAGCGGCGCTAATCCTGGGCGCAGCCCTTCCGTGGGGGGGGTCAGGACCACGGGCGTGGTCAATCTCCGGCTGCAGTTTCCTGGGGGCTTCCAGCCTTTTTCCCCCCCCCCGACTTTTTAGGGGGGTGGGGGGTTTTTCTTTCCCTCTTTCTTTGACTTAAACTTCTCCGGAGTTGGTTGAACAAATAAATAAAACCCAACTTTGAGCTTTCAACATTCCGACACTTTCTGTTTCAGTAACTCAGCTCCGCTGGGACCCCCCCCCCCCCGCCCTGTGTCCCCCCCCCCCAGAGCCCCCTCTCCCCTTTTTCAATAAAGGAGCAATTTTAAGCACACGCCACAGGAGCTGGGGGGGTCCCATGTGTCCCCCCCCCACCCCGGGGCAGGGGAAAATACTTTATTGGAAGGTGACAACCTCCAGCCCCGGGGGGGGGCCCCCCAGTACCCAACTGGGAGCTGTGGGGACCCCCACTCCCCCCCCCACCCCGATTATTGCTGGGCCAGCTTGGCCGCCTCCGCCTTGATGAGGGCGATGAGGTCCTGGTTGATGAGGAAGACGAAGCGGAGGCTGGCGATCTGGGGGGGGCAAAGGGTGAGTAGGGGGGGACGCGCAGCCCCCCCGGGCCCCCCCCCACGCCTCAGGACTCACCTCCACCACCGAGTTGTTGTTCAGTTTCCACTTGTTGCCGCCCAGCACCGGGCGCCCGTCGATGTAGATGGGGCGTCGGCCCTCGTTAGCGATGAAGAAATCCCCGTTATTCTTCAGCTTGATGACGCCTGGAGGGGGAAGAGAAGGGGTGAGAGGAGGGGGGAGCGCAGCCCCCCCCCTCCAGAGCCCCCCCAGACCCGCCCCCTCCGCACCCTGCTTGCGGGAGATCTTCCAGGCCGGTCCCTCCAGCGCCAGGTCCACGTCGATCTGGTTGTCCTTGGTGGCTCTGCCCAGCGTGATCTGGGGAGGGGGGAAGCGTCAGGGGGGTGGGGGGGGCTCCCTGGGGAGTGGGGGGGCTCGGCTGGGGGCTGGGGAGGGGGGAACAACCCCCCACTCACCTCCCGGGAGCGCATGAGGTACCGAACCATGCGGCCACGCAGCACGGCCAGCGTCTGGCTGTCGAAGTCCGGGGAGCTCATGCCTGGGGGAAAGAGGAGTGAGGGGGGGGGGCGGACAGAGGGACAGGGGGGACAGGGAGGACAGACAGAGGGACGGGGGGGGAGGGACAGACGGCCAGGGGGATGACAGACAGACGCCCCTCCCCAGCTCTCACCCGTGATGCTGTCGACCAGCACCTGCCACTTGTGCAGCTCCTGCTCCAGCTGCCGGATCTCCCGCTTCTGGCGCCGGTCGGCCACGGTCAGCTCTGGGGGGAGGGGGAGAAGGGGGCTGGGGACACCCCCCCACACCCCCCCGCCCTGTCCCCCAGCCCGGGGGGGGGTTCTGAGCCCCCCACCACCAATTCCAGCTGCTCAGAGGGGAGCGGGTCGGACTCACCATGTTCCAGCACCTCGTCCCGCACGTCCCTGGGGAGGAGAAGCGGCAGGATGAGACGGTGCCACCCTCTCCCCTCCCCAGCCCCCCCCAAAAAACTCCCCTTTAGTTCGCTGCTGAGATGGTGCCACCCTGCAGCCCCCAGTCCCCACCCTGTGCCCCCCCAACCCCCTCACTTCAGTTTGCTGTCGTCCAGCATGTCCTCAGCATCGGAGAAATTCAGGACTTGGTCCCCCTTGGGCAGCGGCTGCACTGGAGGGAGGAACGGGGGGAGTGAGGGGGCTGGGGGGCGCAGGGGACGGGGGACAGGGGGGACAGGGGGGACCCTCCGGCCTCACCGGTCTGGTCGTCCAGCAGGTAGTACTGCTTCATGAGCTGCCAGTGCAGCTGCAGCGCCTTGGCCGTGCGGGAGGGGTAGAAAACGTCGGGGTGTTTGTGGAGCAGCTCCTGGAAGGTGTCGAGGGTGGGTTGGCTGGTCTGCGGGGGGGAGAGGGGACACGTGGCACCAGGGAATCACAGAGTCACTCAGGTTGGAAAAGCCCCTCAGGGTCAGCAAGTCCAACCCTCAGCCCAACTCTGCAAAGTTCTCCCCTACCCCACATCCCCCCACAGCTCATCCAAACGGCCCTTAAACCCCCCCAGGGGTGGGGACTCCACCCCCTCCCTGGGCAGCCTGTTCCACTCTCTGACCACTCTGGCGGGGAAACATTTTTCCCTCCTGTCCAGCCTGACCCTCCCCTGTTGCAGTTCAAAGCCGTTCCCTCTCGTTCTGTCACTAATTCCCTGGGAGCAGAGACCAGCCCCAACCTCTCCACAACGTCCTTTCAGGGAGCTGCAGAGAGTGATGAGGTCTCCCCTCCCCTTCTCCTCCTCACACTGAACAGCCCCAGCTCCTTCCATCGCTCCTCACAGGATTTATTCTCCAGCCCCTTCCCCAGCTCGTTGCCCTCCTCTGCCCTCGCTCCAGCCCCTCGAGATCTCTCTGGGATTGAGGTGCCCAAAACTGGACACAACCCTCCAGGTGTGGCCTCACCAGTGCAGAGCACAGGGGGACTGTCACCTCCCTGCTTCTGCTGGCCACGCTGGTGCTGGTACAAGCCAGGATGCCGTTAGCTTTCTTGGCCACCTGGGCACATGCTGGCTCATGTCCAGCTGCTTCTCAATGAGAACCCCCAGATCTTTTTCTTCCAGACAGCTCCAGCCACGCCTCCCCACGCCTGTAGCGATGCTGGTAGAGAGCAGCCTCGCCAAATCCTCCAGCCGGGCCAAGGGACCCCTGGAAGAGCCCGACACCCCCCCCAGCCCCCCCCAGCTGGCTCTTACCGATCCCACCTTGTTCAGCAGCTGCTCCTCGGCTTTGCTGAAGAGCACTTTGCTCTGGATGGCGGCGATGGCCTCGGGGTGCAGCTGCCGCATGGCCTGGCAGGCCAGTCTGGGTGGGGTGGGGGACACACAAACACGGTGTGAGAGCCCCCCCCCCACCCAGGGATGGCTCTGCCTCCCCGCCCCGGGGCTGCCCCGCGCTCACTTGGAGATGATGGGGTCGTAGAGCAGCGCGTACCAGCGCTCCTGGATCTCCCGCAGGTTGAAGCGGCAGCTGAACTTCACGCCCAAGTGCACCGAGGTCAAGTCGTTGGTCTGGAAAAACCTGCGGGTGAGGGGAGGGGACCTGGGGGGGGGGCAGCCCCAAAACGCAGCGCTGGCCCCAGGGCACAGGCAGCCCCCTCCCTGCCCCACCCCACAGCCCGCGGCCGGTACCTGCAGCACGGCGTTGATGAGCAGAAGGTCATCGGCGGGTTTCCAGCGGCCCAGGTCCTTCGTCACCTGCAGGGGCTGTTTGCTCTTCTTCATCCGCTTGGCGAGGCCGGGGGTCGGCACCGGGCTGGGTGCGATGGGGGTGGACACGGACTTGGAGACCTGGGTGGGCAGAAATAGGGGGGTCGGGGTCTCTCCGAAGCTCCCCGCACCCCCACCAGCCCCTGGATGTCCCCAGCGGTCCCTCACCTTCTTCTTCTCGCTGGAGGAAGGCTCACTGCCCGAGCAGCGCCCGGGCTCGACCCCGCCAGCGCCTTTGGCCCGGCTGGAGGATTTGGCCAGGCTGCTCTCTACCAGCTCATCGTCAAACTTCTTCCGCTTGATGAACCTGGGAGAAACGAGGCGGTTCCGAGGGCCGGTGCCGCGGGGGCAGGCAGCGGGCAGGCAGCGGGTCCCCCTCTCCCACCCCGACCTACCGCGAGGAGCTGCGGCGCTTGGGGATGGCGCCCGAGGCCTGGGCCGAGCCCCGCTTCTGCCCCGCCAGCGACTCCTCGTCCTCGGAGCGGCTCGTCGCGCCCGACGCCATCAGTCCGGAGAGCAGCACGTCTGCGGGGGACAGAGGGGATTGGGGGGGGGGGTCCCCGGCTGCCCCCCCCCGCCCCAAGAGCTCGTCACCCTCGTCACGCCGTGGGGGTGCAGCGACCAGGGGGGTCGGGGGGCTCCGACCCTGTGGGGGGAGGCTGTGAACGCGGGGACACGGCGGGAATGAAGGGGGCGTGGAGATGGGGGGGTGGGGGGCCACGGGGGACCGTGGGCGGCGGCGAGGGACGAGGGGACGGCAAAGGGGGACACGGAGCGACATGAGGAGCCCGGGGAGGGGACGGGGGACACGAGAGGGGCGCAGGCCCCGGCCGGGGTCTCCCAGCCCCGGGGCGGGGCTCAAGTCCGTCCCCCCATCTCCGGCCGCCGCCCCCCGAGGAGCGCCCGCCCCGCCCAGGGCAGCCGGTGCCGCCGCCGCGGCCTCACCATCCCCGGGAGCGGCGGCTCCGGCTGCTCCGCGACGGCGTCCGCCCGCGCGCCTCCATGGACGGCGCCACTTCCGGGAATCCACCGGAAAAGGGTTTGACGTCAATATCAGGCGCGCTGAAGCCACCGAGGGCGCCACCATTTTAAAGGCTCCGCGAGGTCTCTGCGGCGCGGCGCCATCTTGGCTCAGGGCGCCGCCATCTTAGCTAAGGGCAGGCCGGAGGCCGCTCCTTTCTGGGCCGGTGTTGCCGGTGGGTCGGGGGCGACCGGGACCAACCCACGGGCGGGAACGGGGACGGGGACGAGCCCCGTTAAAGCGGCAGACCGGGCTCGTCCCGGCCCCGGCAGCGTCCGTTGAAATGGCCACACCCATCATGGCAGCTCTCCCGCCACACCCATCATGGCGGCTCCCGACGGCCACACCCATCATGGCGGCTCCCAACGGCCACACCCATCATGGCGGCTCCCCACGGCCACACCCATCATGGCCGACACCCCCAGGCCGAGGAAGGGACACGGGCTCTGCGGAGGGGCTGTTCCCTTTATTGGGTTGAGCATCACCGTGGGGCCGAGCCCCCCCCGTGGGGCCAACGGGCCCCGTCCCGGTGCAAACGGTCCCGCGTGCGCCCGTCTAAGGCAGGCGTGCGCCGGCACACGCGTGTGCCTCCCCACACGCGGTGCCAGAGGGTCCTTCCCCAGGGCCGGGGAGGAGGGTCCCATGTCCAGTGTCCCGTGTCGCCGTCCCCGGGGCCAGGGGGGGCTACGCCGAGCTGGGGGCGACGTGGCCGTCGCTGGCCTCGCTCAGGCTGGCGGCCCACTCCTTCCTCTGGATGGTGCCCGTCTTCTCCTCGCGGAACTGCTGCCGCTGCTCCCGCGGGATCTTCACGGCGTGGTACTGCGGCACGGCCGGCGGCGCGGCGCGCGCCCGGCGGAAGAAACCCAACTGCGGGGGACCGGCGGGTCAGGGCCCCGCGGGGACGCCCCTCGGCGTCGGGAACGGCTCTGCGAGCCCACGGCACCGGCGCTTCGCCCAGAAACTGCCCCCAAAAGCGCTTTGCACCGGCACTCGCACGTCCTGGTTCGGGCACTGCAAACCCTCACACACACACACACCAGCACGGCAAACCCTCGCACAACCACACGCCGGCACGGCAAACCCCTCGCCTGTCCACAAACCCTCGCACACCCGCACGCAGACGCCGCAGCGCCTCGTCCCTCCGCCTCGGCACGCTGCCAGCCCTCGCACGCCTGTGCAGGGTGGCCACCAGCCCTCCCAGCCCTGCTCGTGGCCCGCCGGGGCCGGGGCGGGACAGCCCTGCGTTACCGCTCGCCCTCCGGCGCCTGCTTCTCCGCCGCGGAGGGCTGCAGGCCCAGGCGGGCCCGGTAATAGTTAGCGGCGTAGCGGGACTTTCGGCTGCTCCGCTTGAAGAAGCCGCACTGGGGAGGAAGTGAGAGGGTGAGGCCGGGCAAGGCCAGGCTGGGGTGGCACGGCATGGATGGCACGGCTGGGGTGGCGTGGCAGAGCCAGGGTGGCACGGCACGGCACAGCTGGGGTGCTGTGGCACAGCTGGCGTGGCATGGCTGGGCTGGGGTGGCAGCACTGGGGTGACATGGCATGGCACAGCGTGGCACGGCTGGGGTGCTGTGGCACAGCTGGAGCGGCACAGCAGAGCCAGGGTGGCACAGCGTGGCGTGGCACAACATGGCATGGCATGGCCGAGGTGCTGTGGCACGGCTGGGCTGGTGTGGCAGAGCCAGGGTGGCACGGCACAGCTGGGGTGGCACGGCTGCGGTGCTGTGGCAGAGCCGGGGTGGCACAGCGTGGCACGGCTGTGGTGGCACGGCGTGGCACGGCTGGGCTGGCGTGGCAGAGCCGGGGTGGCACGGCACGGCACAACATGGCATGGCACAGGGTGACACAGCACAGCACGCCCAGGGGACCCCGTGCCATGGGGGGGTGACACACACCCCCCCCCCCCCCCCCACACACACACCCCCACACACACACCCCCGTCCCCGTCTCTCACCTTCCAGAGGATGAAGACGAGCAGGGCCAGGACCAGGGCGCCGGCCAGCGCGGCCAGCAGGATGACCCACCAGGGCACGCCGCCGGCCACCGCCGCCCCGGGGTCCAGGTAGATGGAGATGGGGATCTGGGGGAGGGGAGGGGGGTCAGGGGGCCGCGGGGCCAGGAGGGGGGGTCGGGGGGGGGGTCTGAGGGGCCCAGACCTGCGTGGAGGCGTCCTTCAGCACCAGGTTCTTGATGGAGGAGGTGACGGAGACGCTGGCGCGGACGATCAGCTCCACCGAGGTGACGGCCAGGAACTCCTGCGGTGGGGGCGCGGGATGCGCTGAGCCCCCTCCCTGTCTCGGGGGGGGCCCGTCCCTGTTTTGGGGGGGCCCGTCCCCTGTCCCCGTCCCGTCCTACCTCGAGGAAGGTGCCGTTCCAGAGGCGCCCGCGGGCCGTCAGCACGGCGGCGCGCTCGAAGCTCTGCAGCGGGCAGCGGAAGGCCAGGCAGCGCGCGGTGCCCTGGGCACAGTCCTGCCGGACGGGGGGGTCACCCCGGCTGCGCACCCCAGGGGTGGGGCACCCCAGGAGTGAGTGTGCCAGAATGGGGGCACCCCGGAGGCAGATGTACCCCAAGAGCAGGGGCACCCCAGGAGTGGGTGTTCCCGGGCAATGGGGGCACCCCAGGAGCGGGTGCACCCCAGCAGCAGCAGCGCCCCAGCAGCAGGGACACCCCAGGAGTGGGTGCGCTGGAATAGGGGCACCCCAGAAGCAGCAGCACCCCAGGAGCGGGTGCACCCCAGCCCCCCCTCACCAGCGTGATGTTCCTCCTCCTCTCTGCAGGTGCCGGCACCCACCAGGACCCCGGCGCGGGCACCTCGGTGGGGTCAACCTCCCCCGACGGGTCCTGTGGTGGTGGGGGGGGGAAGGTCGGACATGGAGTTGGGGGGCAGCACGGACCCCCCCGAGCCCCGACGCCCCCCTCCCTGCGCCCCCCCTCCCGCGGCGGTACCAGGGCCAGGCGCAGCGGGTTGGCGGGGGGGCTGCAGGCTGCCCGCTGCTGCCCCGGGGGGGTCACCAGCTCCAGGTGCAGGGGGTAGAGCAGCCACTTCCCGTTGCTGATCTCGTGGGGCCAGAGGAGGGTGAGGAAGGCCGAGCCCAGAGTCTTCAGCGACTGACCCCGGTTGGAGACCTGGGGGGGGGGCGAGGAGGGGCGGGGGGGCACGGCGGCGTGAGTGGGGCAACATGGGCCCCCCAGCTCACAGCCACACCTCACCCAGACCCCCCCACCCCCCAGCCAGACCCCCCAGTGCAGGAAAGGGAGCAGTGGGGGGAGATGAGCCCCCCCTGTCCTCTCCCCACGCCCCCCTCTGCCCCCCCCGCCGCGTTTTGGGGTGACTCACCGTGACCTCGAAGCGCACGGCACTGCCCACCTGGCTCTCCCGCCGCACGGCGCTCTCCCCCCGCACCACCCCGCCGAAGAAAAGCCGGGGTGGCACGGCCACGCTGTGGGGACAGCCGGGGGGGGCGGTCAGGGCAGCCCTAAGGCGTGGGGGGGTCCCGGACACCCCCCTCCTCACCCTCACTCACCCCGTCACCGAGAGCGGCAGCTCGATGACCACGCGGGCGTGAGCCACCACCGGCTGCAGCCCCGGCTGCTCACTGATCCTGGGGAGAAGCGGGGGGAGGAAATTCAGGGGGGGGCATCACCCCAAACCCCGCCCCCCCCCCCGCAAACACGCTCCTGCACGGAGCCAAGGGGGGACCCCGACCCCCCTGGGGCTCACGTGGACAGGGCCAGCTCCACCGCCAGGTCCGTGGTCTGGATGGTGATGCCCAGGGTGCTGAGGATGAGGAAGAACCGCACCTGGGGGGCAGAGGGGTGAGGGCTGGGGCCCGGGGGGGGGTGTCGGGGGGGGCTGGGGGGGGCCAGGGCGCTGCACCCACCTGGGCTCCGCGTTTCATGGGGTTCCCCAGCTCGCACTCCACCTGCGAGCCGTTCTGGTTGGCGAGGCAAACCACCGGCTTGTCCTGGGGGGCAGAGAGCTGAGCCCCCACTCTGAGACCCCCCCCACGACTGACCCCCCCCCCGCCGAACCCCCACCCCTGTTTCCCCCCAGCACCATCCCCATCCCACCCTCCCAGCACTATCCCCATCCCTCAGACCACCCCATCCCTCTGCCCACCACCCCCTTGGTAGCACCCCCAGAGCCCCCCGCCCCCCCCAAACCCCCCCCCCGCCGCACCGGGGGGGTCCGGCCGTCGTAGGGGCGCAGGGCGGAGTAGGGCAGCTCGGGGGGGAAGGTGGCGGTGAGCAGGGCCTCGTGGGCATCGTCCCCGTCCCGCTGCGGCTCGGCCGGCTCCGAGGGCAGGTTGGTGACGTGGATCTCCAAGGCCACGTCCTTCTGGTCGCTCATGGCGAAGACAGCGGTGCCATCCGCGCCCCTGGGGACACGGGCGCTGTCAGCCCCCCCTCGGGGTGTCCCCAACACCCCCCCGCACACCCGGGGGACCCCCGGCCCCTCTCACCGGGGCAGGGGCTGGAAATCGGCGTCCCCGAGGCGGGCGCAGAACTGGAAGCGGAGCTGGAGGTTGCTCTGGCAGATCTTGTCGTCCCCGCAGCCCTGCTTCAGGAAATGCACCTGGGGGGGACACACGGGGGGGGACACACACATGGGGACACTGCGGGCAGCCCCCCGGGGAGGGCAGGGGTGGGGGACGGGGGAAGGCGAGCGGGTCCCCACCTCGGTGCGGTGGCTGCTGGGCTGCTGGGGGCTGAGCACGGGGGACAGCGGTGGCAGGGCGGCCCCCCGGCTCTTCCGCGGGGCACCCCCACTCTGCTGAGGGGCCCCCCGGCTCTGCCGCGCGGGCCCGGCTCCCCGGATGCCGTAGGCGAGGGTGACAGCGATGGGGCGCAGCTTGTCCCGGATGTCATCCTGCGGGAGGGGTGGGAGAGGGTGAGGGGGGGGACGGGGATGGGGAGGGGGGTGAGGGTGAGGATGGGGCTGAGGATGGGATGAGGATGGGATGAGGATGAAGATGAGGGTGAGGATGAGAATGGGGATGGGGATGGAATGGGAATGGGAGTGATGATGAGGATGAGGGTGAGGATGAGGATGAGGGTCAGGATGGGGATGAGGATGAGGGTGAGGATGAGGAAGAGGATGAGGGTGAGGATGAGGGTGAGGATGAGGATGAGGACAGGGATGAGGATGAGGACAGGGATGGAATGGGAATGGGGGTGATGATGAGAATGAGGATGAGGATGGGGATGAGGATGGGGATGGGATGAGGATGAGGATGAGGATGGAATGGGAATGGGGGTGAGGATGAGGATGGGGATGAGGGTGGGCTGAGGATGAAGATGGGGATGAGGATGATGACGGCCCCACCTGGAGCCGGAGGGTGGCCTGGACGCAGGCGCGGGCGTTCTGCCGCGGCAGCTCCACCGCGTCGGAGAACTGGTGCTCGGGGTCCGAGGGCTGGCGGCCGAGGAAGGAGCCGCGGGGGGCCTGGCCCAGGCGCCGCCGGTCCGTGTCGGCATCCAACACGTACTCCAGCACTGGGGGAGAGGGACGGGCGCCGTGGGGGGGGTCCCGGGGGGGTCCCTCTCCTCCCCTCCCACCCCGGGGGGCGCCCGTCCCCCCTCTGGCTGTCCCCCCCCGGCGCTCACCCAGGCGGGGGCTGTAGCTGGCGGGACTGGCCGTGTAGCTGAAGCAGACTCGGACGTCGACGCTGCGGGGGGGCACGGGGTGAGATGGGCGGCCCCCCCCACCCCGGCTGTACCCCGGCTTCGTGCCCAGGGAGGGGAGGGGCAGGGGGGGGCACCCACCAGACCCCCTCCTGGTGCTGGCAGTTGCTCTGCTCCAGGTCGATGTTGGGGGGGAGCAGGGAGACGTTCCTGGAGACGTGGACGACCGGCCGGGCCCTGCCGGGGGGAGAAACGGGGGGTGCCAGGCTTGGGCCCCCCCGGCGAGGGCACCCCGAGTCTTGCGCAGACACAGCACTTGCCCCCGGCACCCCCCGGCCATGCCCAGGGACCCCCTGGGGATAGGGGATGCCCTGGGAGGGTTTGAGGGGGGGGATGCTCGGGGGGGGGGACACGGGCCCTCACCTGTAGAGCACGACGGTGTCCGAGAGGGACCCGACGAGCAGGTCAGGGTACAGGTTCCCATCCACGTCCAGCCCCCCCGAAAGGGAGTACCCGAAAGCCGTCACCCCCACGCCCTCCCCGTCCAGGACCTGGGGACAAGGTGCCCATGACATCAGGAACCGGTGGCAGGGAGGGGGGGTGACGGGCAATGCACCCCCCGGCCCCACTCCCCCTCACCTGTGCCGGCTTGGCCACGATGCCCAGGTTGCTGCCGTGGTAGATGTAGACTTTGCCGGCGCCGTCGAAGGGGGCTCCCACGGCCAGGTCTGGGGGGGCAAGGGCAAGTAGTGGGGGGCCCGAGACCCCTCCCAGGCCCCTCTGTGGGGGACACAGGCTCTGTCCCAGCCCACGGGGACCCCAGAGCCCCCCCCCAAACCCCTCACCCTCAAAGCCGTCGTGGTTGAGGTCGCCGGCGGCGCTGAGGGCGACGCCGAACATGGAGCCGCGGGTGCCGTTGAGGCGGAGGGGGGTGGCGGAGTCCCAGCGCCCCGCCGGGTTGATGTAGACGTAGACGGCTCCCCCGATCTCCTCCTTGCGCTCAAAAAAGTGGGGGGCCCCCACCACCAGGTCCATCCAGCTGCAGGGTGGGGGGGGAACAGCGGCTCCATCAGCCCGCAGCGAGCCAGGGCCCTGCTGCGGCGGCACCGAGAGCGGGGGCACGGCCGGGGGCGCATCAGGGGATTTGGGGGGAATGTCGGGGGGGTGGGGGGGGGACACCCCAAAACTGACCCATCGCTGTTGAGGTCGAGCACGGCGACGGCGTAGCCGAAGGCGGAGGTGAGCTGCGGGCCCGGCAGCACGGCCTCGGGCACCAGGCGGTTGGCGCTGTCGCGGCGCAGGATGACGACGGCCCCGGTGTGGTTGGCGCGGGGGGCGCCGGTGACGAAGCTCAGCTCCCGCTTCCGCGTCAGCCCCGCGCCCGAGTCCACCGAGAAGCCTGTGAAAAGGGGGGGGGGCAGGTATCGGTGCCTGGTTTAGCCCCCGGCGCCCCCCCCCCAGCTCCCGGCCCCCCACACCCGCCGTCCGTCCGTCCGTCCGTCTCTCTCTCTCTGCTCAGCCCTGGGGGGGGGGGGTACGTCGCCCGTCGGGGACCCCCAGGCTTTGGGGTGAGGTTGGGGGGGTCTGTTGGGATTTGGGGGGGGCGGGGGGTGTCTGCTCATGCCTCAGTTTCCCTGCTGGGGCACAGCGGCTGCAGCTGGAGGGGGGGGCAGGACTGTGGGGTGCTCCCCCCCGCTCCAGCTCTGGGGAAGCCAAGGGGGAGCAGAGGCCCAGCCCCTCCCCACACGGCAGGATTTTGGGGAGAGAAGGGAAGATTTTGGGGCCAGAGCAGCAAGACATGGAGCAGAGCTGGATGGGGGTTGGAACTGCCCCCCCTTCAAGCTGCAGAGAGAGCGGCAGAGCCCCGTCCACGGCGGGGGGGGGGGGGGGCCGGGAGCCCCTTCCCCACATGCAGCGGTTGCAGTGCGCGGCCCCCCCGCAGCCCCCCGGCAGCCACGCGGCCCCCCGAGCTCCCCCCATGAGAACCGTGCACCCCCCCATGCACAAACACCTCCGGAGGGAAGAGCACGGGGAAGGGGGGGGGTGCTGGGGGGGCTACGCCAGGCTCTGTGGCCCCCCCCCCCCCCCCCCCCCCAAGCCTGGCGGTGCCCCCCCCCCGCAGCCCTGGCACAGCGACAGGACACGGACGGGGACAGGGATGGGGACGAGGGGGCGCTGCCGCTGGGGGGGGCCGGGGGGGGTGACAGCCACGGGAGTGTGCAAGGGGGCGTGCACAGGGAGGCGGGGGGGGGGGGGATGCGTGCGGGGGGGGGGTGTGTGCGCAGGGGGTGTGTGGGGTGCGCTCGGTGCGTGCGTGTACACAGAGGCGGGGGGGGGGGCGATGCCGCGTGCTCAGGGTGACACACGCGTGTGCACACGTGTGCGCTCGCAGGGCCCGGCCGAGGCTGTGCGGGAGCTTCTTCATCCCCCTCCCGTCCACAGACACGGGGGGGACACGGCACAGGACACGGCTCTGGGGAAGGGGGACACGGGGACACCGGCACATGGGGACACCAGCACATGGGGACTCTGGCACGTGGGGACACCGGCACACGGTGATGCTGGCACATGGGGACACTGGCACATGGGGACATTGGTACACGGGGACACCAGCACACGGGGATGACGGCACAGGGCGATGATGGCATGTGGAGACGTTGGCACACGGGGACACCGGCACGTGGGGACACCGGCACACGGTGATGCCGGCACACGGGGACTCTGGCACACGGGGACGCTGGTGCAAGGGGGACACCGGCACATGGAGACACCAGCACACGGGGATGTCGGCACAGGGCGATGCTGGCACGTGGGGATGTTGGCACATGGGGACGCCGGCACGTGGGGACACCGGCACACGGTGATGCTGGTACACGGGGACACTGGCACATGGGGACACCGGCACACGGGGACGTTGGTACATGGGGACACCAGCACATGGGGATGTCGGCACAGGGTGATGCCAGCACGTGGGGACTCTGGCACATGGGGACACTGGCATGTGGGGACACCGGCACATGGTGATGCTGGTACACGGGGACACGGGCACACGGGGACGTTGGTACACGGGGACACCAGCACACGGGGATGTCGGCACAGGGCGATGCCGGCACGTGGGGACTCTGGCACACGGGGACACCGGCACGTGGGGTCACCGGCACAGGGCGATGCCGGCACACGGGGACGTTGGCACACGGGGACGCCGGCACGTGGGGTCACCGCCGGCGCTTACGAACCCAAGTAGCTATTCTGGGCCACGTCGCCGGCCGCGCCGGGCACCTTCTCGCCAGGCTGGGGGGTTTTGTAGACCAGCTGGTCGGGGGCCGAGCTGTCAATGTTTGTCACAAAGAGCAGCCCTGCGCCGCGCCCGCGCGGGAGAGAAGGAGAGAGAGAGGGACGGCGTCAGGGGGGCACCGCGGCCGGGGCGGGCGGGGGCCAGGCGGGGGGGGCGGAACCCCAGGAGTGACATGGCGGGGGGTCCCCCGGGCCCGCGCCGCGCCCCGCCGGGCCCGTACCCAAGTAGCTGTTGGCGGGCACGGGGATGAGCGAGGGGTCCTGGTCCTTCTCGCCCCCCGCCTCGTAGGGGCCGTCGTCGTAGCGCAGCAGGTCGAGGGAGCTCTGGTTAAGCAGCTCCACGCGCAGGTTCCCTGCCGGAGCGAGGGGGCGTGAGGGGGGGCCCCCCCTGGGGACCCCACCCCGGGGACCCTCCTGCTGCCGGGGGACAATGGGGCGCTGGAAGTGACACACCCCCCACACACACCCCGCCCCATCCCGGCGCTGGGCCCGGCAGCCGGACACACGGACACGGGCACACACGTGTGGGCGTCCAGACACACGCTTGTACATGCAGGGACACGCGTGTGCTCGCACATCGGGCAGGTATGTGCCCGCGCACACGCCTGTGCGCACACCCCCCACGCACACTCATACGGCGTGTGCACACCCGTGTGCTCACACACCCACGCTCACACACACGTGGTCCCGCACACGTGCTCACACATGTGCTCATACCTGTAGCATGTTCACACGTGTGCTCACACACCCGTGCTCACATCCAGAACATGCTCACACCCGTGCTCACACCCAGCGTGCTCACACACGTGCTTACACACGTGCTCACATCTGTAGCATGATCACACATGTGCTCACACCCATGTGCTCACACCCACAGCGTGTTCACACGTTCTTACACATACAGTGTGCTCACACACATGCTCACACGCGTGCTCACACCCACATGATCACACCCAGAACATGCTCACACACATGCTCACACCGTGTGCTCACACACATGCTCACACCTGTAGCATGTTCACACCTGTGCTCACGCCCGTGTTCACACCCGCAGCCACACGCTCCCACCCACCACGCCCTCGCAGCACACAGGCACCTGCCCACTCACACACACACCTCACACTCCCCATACACACACTCACACCCCCCGCACACACACACACACACCTCGCACACCCCTCGTACACACTCACACCCCCCATACACACACACCTCGCACACCCCCTGTACACACACACGCGCCTCACACACTCCCCGTACACACTCTCACACCCCCCATACACACACACACCTCGCACACCCCCTGTACACACACTCACACCCCCTGTACACACGCTCACCCCCCCATACACACGCTCACACCTCGCACACCCCCTGTACACACGCTCACACCCCCCATACACGCACACACACACCCTGCACACGCCCCGTACACACTCTCACACCCCCCATACACACACTCACACCTCGCACACCCCCTGTACACACGCTCACACCGCCCATACACACACACACAGACGTCGCACACCCCTCGTACACACTCTCACACCCCCCATACACACGCTCACACCTCGCACGCCCCCTGTACACACGCTCACACCCCCCATACACACAAACACACACCTCGCACGCCCCCTGTACACACACACTCACACCTCGCACACCCCCCGTACACACGCTCACACCCCCCATACACACACACACACCTCGCACACCCCCCGTACACACGCTCACACCTTGCACGCCCGCCCGGGCAGGAACACGCACCCCCACACACAAACCCCCGCCGGCGGGGGGGTCCCGGCCGCCCCTCACCCTTCCAGTTGTAGGTGCCGGGGGCCCCGAAGAGGACGTAGCGCTGGTCGGGGCTGAAGGCGGCGGCCAGGCCCTGCTGACAGGCCCCGAAGCGGTCGTGGCCCTGCGGCCGCCCCTCGCAGAACTTCCACTCGCCCCCGTCCAGCTCGTCCCGCGCCCGCAGGTCCTGGCTCAGCACGAAGCAGCGGCCGATCACGTCCCGCGTCTCCAGCGGCTGCCGCACCCGGTGCCGCGCCTCGTAGAGGTGGGCGCAGGTCTGTGGGGAGAGGGGGGAAGGCGGGGGGGGGTCAGACGGTGCAGGGGGACCCCCCACCTCCTCACCGCTGTCCCCCCCCCGCCCCGCGCCGGGGCTCACCACGATCTTGCCGCCGGCACCTTGGCTCTTCACGCTCACCCCCAGCCACTGGTTCTCTTTGCTCTCCCGCTGCGGGTCCACTGGGGGGGACGGGCAGCGTCAGCCCCGCCGGGACCCCCAGGGGGGCCCCCCCCACAACGACCGCACCCCCCCCGGGGCGCACTCACCTCCCTCATCGATGGGCACCCGCCAGCAGTCGGAGGGCTCGGGGGTCAGCGGGCAGGCGAAGAGCCCCCCGGTCCGGTTGGCGCCTTGGCTGGGCAGCGCCGGCGCCTGGGGGGCCCCCACCAACAGCCTGCGGTGGGGGGGACCCCCCCGTCAGGGCACGGGGCTGGGGAGGAGGGGGCCGACACCCCCCCCACCCCCCCGGCCGTGCACAGGCACCGCTGGTTTGCACACACACGTGCTGCCGGGCTCACCCCCCCCCTACACCCCCCCCCAAACATCCCCGTCCCCGCTGCCCCCGCGCAGCTGTCCCCGCGCCCCCCCGCGCCCCCCCCCCCCGATTTCACGGTGCCAGGCCCAGCGCAGCCGTTCCCAGGCCTCAGCCCCAGCTCGGTGCACGTGTGGGCAGGGGAGGGGGCGCAGGAGGTGACGCACACCCAGACCCCCCCCCCCCGACTCCTGCCTGCTCCCTCCTCTTGGTGCAGCAGGTTTGGGGGCACCCTGACCCCCACCCAGACCCCCCCCCCCACCCTGGGTCCCCCAGGGGATGGGGCTCACTCCTCTGTGCCACTGGTGGCCATGGGGCACCTGCGGCCACCCCCAGCCCCTCTCCCCAGGGGGACGGTGGCCTCGGGATGTGAGGGAGCCCCGGGGGGGGGCCGAGAGGCAGAGCCGGTAAAAATAAACTGGAATTCACCCAAAATAACCCAGCAGCAACATGCCCAAAAAAGGAGGGAGCCAGCCAGGGGTGCCCCCCGCGCCGGGGCACCGGGCACTGCCGGGGGACCGTGGGGACAAACCCGCTGCCGGGGGGGGACACCGGTGCGGGGCTGGTGGCTCCGCAAACACCTGCCCGGGCGTGGGGGCACCGGGGGGGGCAAAACCAACCCCCCACCGAGGTCGAAAAGGGGGAGAGGGCGGCTGTGGGGGCCGGGGGGGCTTCGGCCGGTGTCACCGGCCTGGTGAGGGGACGGTGGCCACAAGCTGGGGGGAGCACGGCCGGAGCCTTGCGAGTGGGTGGGGAGACACAGGCGATGGCACCCCGAGAGCTGCCCGCTCTGGGGGTCCCCGAGCCCCCCCGCCAGCACCAGAGCCCCCCCCTGGAGGCCACCATAGGGGTTGGGGTCAGTGGGGGACACAGGGGACCCGGAGCGTGGTGGCCGGTGGCCAGTGGCCGCCCTGGCATGCGGCGGGTGGGCGTTTGCCAGCTCAGCGGCCAGCGGGCGCGGGGGAGGCGGCGGGCACGGCCTGGGGGGGGCCCGGCGGGGGGGGGCATCTGCCCCAGCACCCCAAGGCTGCGCTGGGGGCATCGATCACCCCCAAATTCCACCTCCCCCCTCGCTCCCCGTCACCGGCTCCCGCGGAATGACCGAGGCGCAGCGGCGGTGGCAGCGCCGGCAGGGGGGTCCCCGCGCCCGTCCCCTCGGGGCCCGGCACCCCAAAACCGTGACGGGCAGCAGCGCCGAGCCGCGGCGGGGGGGGGACGGACACACCCCGGGCTGTCGGTCCCCAACTTTGGGGGGGGGACGGGGGGACACCCAGCCCTGAGGAGGGGGCACAGGGCTGCGGGCGGGGGGTGCGGGGGACACACACCCGACCCGGGGCGGGATTCGCGCTCAACGGTGCAGCTGGGGGGGGGGTGTCCGCGGGTCCCGCCCCCCCCGTCCCGCGGTCCGGGGGTCCGGATCCCCCCCCCCGTGTCCCCGCACTCACCAGCCGGCCGGCTCGGGGCTGAGCTGCCGGTGCAGAGCCACGGCGAAGCCGAAGAGGCTGCCCTTGTCGCCGTCCTTCAGCAGGGTGCTGGTGGCGTCCAGGTTGAAGGCTGCGGTCGCCAGTAGCCGCAGGCAGAGCCACGGTAGCCAGAGCCCCCGGGTCCCCGCCATCCCGCCGCTCCCGCCGCCGCTCCCCCCCCCCCCCGCCCCTCCACGGTGAGGAGGAGCGGGGGAGGCCGGGGAAGCTCGGCCCCCGCCCCGCCCGCCGCGGGCTGGGTCACCCCGGTGTCACTGCGGGGGGGCAGAGCGCGGCAGCACCCCCCGACCCCCCCGCGACGGGCTGCGGCGGGCGGCGCACCCCGAACGGCCGGGGACGGCACCATCACCCCACTGCACCCCACAGGGGCATCGCACCCCACATCGGCACAGCACCCCACGTCGCACCCCACATCGCTGGGCATCGCACCCATCACCCCACATCGCACCCCACATGGGACACAGCACCCCACATGGCACCCCACATGGGACACAGCACCCCACATCACACCCCACATCACCGGGCATCGCACCCATCACCCCACATGGCACCCCACATGGGACACAGCACCCATCATCCCCACTGCACCCCACATCGCACCCCACATCGCCGGGCATCGCACCCATCACCCCCACTGCACCCCACATGGGGCACAGCACCCCACATGGCACCCCACATCACTGGGCATCGCACCCATCACCTGCTGCACCCCACATGAAGCACGGCAACCCCATACTGCACCCCACATGGGGCATTGCACCCACCACCCCATACTGCACCCACATCGCACCCCACATCGCTGGGCACTGCACCCATCACCCCACATTGCCCCCCGCAGGGGGCGCTGCACCCCCCCGGCGCCGCAGTGCCCCAGCACCCCCGTACCCCAAACCCCTGTCACCCGCAGCGACACCCCAACAGCCGGCACCGCCGCTCTGGGGGGGGACCCCAAAAACCCCTGGGGCCGTCCCCACACTCCCCCCAACCACTCCGCCCTGGGGCTGGGAGACGAGTGACCCCCCCGGCACAAGCAGGACCTGCGCGCCCCCCCGGGGGGGCCGTCGGTGCCGGCCCAGTGGGACCCCACAAGCAGCGGGGCCGGGTCCCAAGGGGGTAGTTGTGGCTCGAGTAGGGCCCCCGTGCCCCAAAAAGCAGCTTTTTTCGGGGGGGGGGGCAGGGGGGGGCTGTCATATTTTCCAGCTCTGGCTATTTTTAACCACTCTCCAAAGGCCTGTGAAGATATTTGGGAGCTGGCAGAGCCGCCCCGGCCGCGTGAACGAGCTCCAGCCCCGCGCTGGACGCAGGAACAGCCCTTCATCCCCTCCTCCTCCTCCTCGCTGCCGGCCGGCCCTGCATTTGGGGGGGACGCAGAGCAGAGGGTCCGCGCCCCCCCCGCCTCGCCCCTGGCCGCCCTCCAGCCCTCCCCACGCTCTTTCCTCTCTTTGCAGCCCAAATCCCTTCCCGCCGTCGCGCTCCCGCCGTGGGAAAGGGCTGATCCCTGCCCGGGAGCGGAGGACGGGAACAGCCCCGGCTCCCCGGGGGGTGCTCAGCGCCCCCCCCCCTCCCCGCGCAGACGCCGACGGCAGCACCGAGCATAAACAGAACGGGGGGTGGTCGTGGCCGGGCAGAGGTGGGCGCCCACCTGGCTAAAAACATGATTCGGGCCCCCCCGGCGCCGTCCCTCAGCACAGAGGGGACCCCAAAACCTCCGACCCACGCTTCAGGGTGCCCGCGAGGGAGGGGAGAGGGGACGGGACCCCGGCGTGTGTCCCCAGCCGGCTCTGCCACCCGCCGCTCAGCCAAGCCCCCAAATCCACCTTGTTTTGCCCCAATCCGACCCAAACCCCAGCAGCGTCCCCGGGGTGGGGAGCTCCGGCCGTGGGGGACCCAGAGAAGTCGGCAGCTGCGGCTTCGCGCCAGCCCGGCCCCCCCCAGCCCAGCGGGTCGGGGATTTCCAACCCCAAACCAACGGGCCCCGTCCCACCGCGGGGCTGCCGGGGCCTCACGGCCTCGTCCCACCCCGGCACCAGCTGCCGGCGATTGGGTTTCAGGGGGGCAGGCGCAGGCAGCGGGCGGGCAGCGGGCAGGCAGCGGGCGCCTGGGCGTCGCGGCCGCGTTTGTCACCCCCTCACGCCATCTCGAGAATTTTATTTGGGGTGCAAGGGCCAACTTCCAGCTGAGCGCTCCCCCCCCGGCCTGGCCCACCCTTCCCAGTGGCTCAGCCACGGAGCACGAGGGTTTTCAGGGCTGGGGGGTGAGTGAAAAGGGGGGGTCGGCAGCAATTTGTGCGCCAGGAGAAGAAAACTCCTTGTTGGGAGGGTTCCCCTTCGCACCAAACCACCTCGCCAGCGCCCTGAGCCCCGGGAAGGGCTCAACTGAACCCAGGAGCATCGCGGCGGCGGCAGCGAGGGACGTCGAGGCCCAGCCCCGGCACGTGCCGGGCCCGAGCCAGCGCCCGGGAGAGGTGTGAGCTCCCGTGGGCGCCCACGGCAGCGTCGGCCGCCGCCAGCAAAGGTCCCCAAGAGGGCAGCGAGCTCCATTCCTGCGCAAGGAAGGGCAGGAACTGGGTTGGTGCGATTCTGGGAGCGGTGCCTCGTCCCGGGGCTCCCGCGGGCGGGGGAGCTGCCGGCAGTTATCCCTGCGAACACCAAACCCCCCCCCGATACACCCAAACCGGGAGCGGCCGACCCCGCCGCAGGCCAAGCCGGGGCGCAGGGAGGAGCGTAGGTGAACCCCGAGCACCCCAAGGCCGACAGCACCCCTGTTAGCCCGGCTCGCTCGTCAGCTAACGATGGGAACAGCGAAATAAATTCCTCTTCCCCCCCCGGGGGTTCCGGGGCTCCTGCAGCCAAGAACTGGTTTGTGTAACTGGAGCGGGCCGGCATCGGCCAGGCGTGCGGGGCGTAAACTGGGGTTATTTTTACCCGTTCACTGGTTTATCTTTGGCCACGCTTTATCCTCGAGTTCCTGAGCGGCGGCCGGAGCTGCTCCAGGTCACCAGCTCGGCGGGAGGGGGGACAGTGAAGGAACAAGGAGCTGAACCCGCGGGAGAGGCCGGCTGGGATGCGGAGCAGATGCCGTGAGCCCCCGCCAGGACCGTCCTGAGGGGAGATGAAGAAGAAACAGTCAACGTGGCGGAGGCAGAACCGGGCGCTGCCTGCACCCCGCGCCCTGCCTACTCCCTGCCAGCACCGACCCGCACCACCGCAGCCCCCTCCCCACAGCACCAGCCTTTTCTTTTCGCCTTCCTCATACTCCCTTGCCCTGCCCAACCCGAGGGGATGACGAGATCTTCCTCCTCCTCCTCCTCCTCCTGACTCGGCTCGGCTGCGGCCAGCGGGCGCCCGGCCAACGGCCCAGCCTCATCGCGAGCCTCGGGCTGATGACGGCCAGTGAGATCAGCCGCATCCCGGCATTTCTGCCAGCTCACCCTTCCGGCACTCCGCAGGCCAATTTAATTTTCATCGTGCGCTTCGCTGGCAGCAGCCGCGTTCCGGGAGCGCGGCCAGCTCCCCCCACCTCTGGCCAGCTCATTCCTCTGGCCACCAGCCCCCTCCCTCATCAGGGCCTGGCACACGGACAGCCCGGGCGCCCGCACCTGACGCTGGGATGCCCCGACAAGGATGAGTCAGGATTATTTGAGATTTAGCCCCAGTTTTGGCCCCACCGTGGCCAGGAAGTGGATGAGAGCTCGGGAAGAGCAGCCATACATTCCCCCAGCACAAACCCCTATAGCCCCCCGCACGCCCAGCCAGGCCCCTATAGCACCCACAGACGCCTATAGTACCCAGAGGTGCCCACACCTCCAGCCAGGCTCCCAGAGCCCCCCCCCCAGCCAGGCTCGTATAGCCCCTCACTCCCTCTAACAGATCCCTATAGCCCTGATGTGCCCCTGTCACCCTCAAAGGCCACCACCCAAACCCCTATAGACTCTGTGGGCCCCTACAGCCCCCTCATGCCAGCAGCCAGGCCCCTGTAGCCCCTTCAGGCCCCTATAGTCCCCTGGGGCTGCCAGCTGGGCCCCTACAGCCCTTACCCAGGCCCCTATAGACCCCTTGGGTCCCTCTATCCCCCATCCAGGCCCCTATAGCCCCCTGGGGCTCCCAGTTGGGCCCCTATAGCACCCATCAAGGCCCCTATAGACCCCTCAGGTCCTTCTATCCCTCACCCAGGTCCTATAGACCCCTCAGGTCCCTCTATCCCCCATCCAGGCCCCTATAGCCCCCTGGGGCTGGCAGCTGGGCCCCTATAGCCCCCCACCAAGGCCCCTATAGACCCCTCGGGCCCCTCTATCCCTCCCGTAGGCCCTGCCCAGACGCTGTGGCCCCTCCAGGCCGCCGTGGGCGTGGCGGTGACGCAGCGGTGACGCAGGGTCACGTGAGGGGGCGGGGCCGCGGCCGCCATGCTGTCCCGGCTGCTGAAGGAGCACCAGGCGCGGCAGAGCGAGCGGCGGGAGCTGCAGGGTGAGCCCGCCCCCCGTCCCCATGGCGACCGGCACCGCCCCGCTAGGGCGGGGGGGGGGCGCCCCGATTGGCGGCGGGAGCTGCCGCTCACCGCGGGGGGCCGCGCGGGCGGGTATCCCATTGGTTGGCGGCGCTGTCCGTCAAGAGCGGTGGTGAGGGGGGGGAACCATGGCGGTTTAAGGACGGGGGGGTGTGGCCGTCAGGGTGGGGCGTGACGTCACCGCCCCGCACGCTGACCTCACGCGGCCTCCTGCTGACGTCACGGCGGCGGGGGGAGCAGGGCGGGTCGGGGTCCCGGCGCCCCTCACGGCCGCGTCCCCCCCCGCAGAGCGGCGGCGCAGGGAGGCCATTGCCGCCGCCACGCGCCTGACCGAGGCCCTGGTCGATCACCTCAACGTGGGGTGAGGCCCCGGCCGGGACCCCCCAAACCCCCAGCCCCTTCCTCCACAAATCCCCCACCCAGGGACCCCCAAACCCCGCCCAGGGACCCCCCAAACCCCGCCCAGGGACCCCCCAAACCCCGCCCAGGGACCCCAAAACCCTACCCAGGGATCCCCAAACCCCGCCCAGGGACCCCAAAAACCCCGCCCAGGGACCCCCAAACCCCGCCCCAGGGACCCCAAAACCCCCAGCCCCCCCCTTAAGCCCCCAGCTGGGCCCCCCCGAAGCCCCTCCAGCCCCTTTAACCCCTAGGGTTCCCCCCCCCCCAGCCTTGGTGCCACTTCCCCCCCACCAAAACCCCCAGCCAGGGACCCCCCCGGCACCCCTAAACCCTCCCCAGCCAGGGACCCCCCCCCCAAAACCCCTTCCCAGGGACCCCCCCTGACTCCCTGACCCCTTCCCCCCACCCTCAAGACCCCCAACCCCCCCCCCAGTCCCCCCTGATGCCTCCCCAGTGCTTTGGCCTCCCCCCCCACAGCCACCCCATCCCTGGGGACACCCTCAGGGCCCCGGCCTGATCCTCCCCCCTCCATGTCCCCACTGATGTCCCCCCACCCCCGTGTCCCCACCGATGTCCCCCCCGCCGTGTCCCCCCCCCCCCCAAGGGTGGCCCAGGCCTACGTCAACCAGCGGAAGCTGGACCACGAGGTGAAGACGCTGCAGGTGCAGGCGGCCCAGTTCGCCAAGCAGACGGGGCAGTGGATCACCATGGTGGAGAACTTCAACCAGGCCCTCAAGGTGGGGTGTGTGTGTCCCCCCCCCCCCCCAAAAAAAATAAGCCACAAGGCTTGGGGGGGGGTCTTGCCGCAGCGGGAATGGGGGGGGTCCCTCTGGGACAGGCGGAGGAGCAGCCCCATGGGTGTCATTGGTGTGGGGTCCCAGCCACCCCCCCCCGCGGAGCTGCTGGAAGTGGGGGGGTGAGGTGGGGGACCCCCCCAATCCCGTCAGCAGCTCCCTGACACACACCCCCCCCCCCCCCCAAAAAAAACCCCGGCAGGAGATCGGTGACGTGGAGAACTGGGCCCGCAGCATCGAGCTGGACATGCGGACCATCGCCACCGCCCTCGAGTACGTCTACAAGGGGCAGCTCCAGCCCCCCTGCTCCTGACCACCCCCCCCCCCGCGCCCCCCCTCGGCCGCCACGGCTGGGCCCGGCAGATAACGGCGCTGCCGGATCCCCCCCCCGCCCCCCCGCAATAAAGCGTGGGTGTAGGGGCAGGCACGGCCTTCGGCTGCCCCCCCTAAGCCCCCTCATCCTCTTTAACCGCTTAACGCAGGCTCTGAGGCCCCTTTTTCTCCCGGACAAAAGGGCCCTTCTGGGCCAGGAGGGCTTTAATCCCCCGGGGGGCCCCCCCCAGCTCCCAGCGCTGCCCCCCCCCAGCTCCAGGCGCTGGGAAGGGGACCCGGGGGGGGCTCTGTGGGCGCTGGAAGGGGTGGGGAGGGGTTTTGCCCTCCCTCCCAGCTCCTCCATGGGGAGGGTCCCCCAACAAGGGGTGTCCCTGCACCCCCCCACATGCAAATCCCCCCCCCAAAGCTGCACCCAGCGCTGGGGGGGGGGTCGGGGGGGGCTCAGCACACTGTGAACTTTGGCTGCGGGCTCTGCCCCAGCGCAGGGGGAGGAGCGGCCGCGGCCCCCCCCCCGGCTCAGACGGTCGCAGCCGCCGCAGCGCCCGGAGCCCTCTGCCCCGCCGAAGGTAGGGGGGGGCTCCCCGCTGCACCCCAACACGGGTCGGGGGTGCCTGGTGAGGGGGGGGGGGGCGCAGCAGCCCCCACCATGGGGCTGCCCCGTGGCCGCAGGGTGCGGTGAGATGAGTCTGTTGGGGGGGGGGGGGGGGCGCTGCTGCCTGTCCCCTGCCCTCACGCGGCTCTGGGGACCCACAGCGAAGAGGGGGTGTCCCCCCCAGCCCTCCAAGACCCCCCCTCCCAGCCAGCACCCACTGTGGGGATCCTGACCCCCCCCCCCCAGACCCCCCAAACAGAACTGGGGTGTGGGGGGGACACACAGCCCCCCCAAAGGGCTTCCTTCCAGGGAGGGGGGTGGGATGTGGGGGGGTCCCAGAGGCAGCGGTGGTGGTCACCTCCCCGTGCAGGGTGGGAGCAGAGGGTGGGCAGGAGGGGGGGTCGGGGCTAAGCTGGGGGGAGCAGCTGGGGGACCCCCCCTCGGTGCCACCCCACAGGCCCTGGGCACACAGGGGGGGGGGGCATGGGGGGCTCACCCCCACCCCGGGGGGACAGAGACCACCGCGTGGGGCCCCCGTGGCACGGACCAAGACCCCAAGTTGGGGTCAACCCTCAGCCCCCCCTTTTTCCCACCCTCCACTTGGGGGGGGGGGTCTGACCCCCATGGTGTGGGGCAGGACAGGGGATCTAGGGGTCCCCTGCACGGGGTGGGGGGCACAGGGCTGGACCCGGCGAGCGAAGAGCTTGGGCTCAACTCGGGGTGCAGAGGTTGATGTGGTTGGGGGGGGGGGGACACGGCCCAGGACACCTGGGTTCCTCCCCCAGTGCCCCCCCGGCCCCCCAGGCCCCCGCCATGTGGCTGTACCTCTTACTGGTGGCGCTGGTCTGGGCGCTGGTCTGGCTGGTGCGGGGACCGCCGGACCCTGCCCTGCGTCAAGGACAAACACGTCTTCATCACCGGCTGCGACAGCGGCTTCGGCAACCTGCTGGCGCGGCGGCTGGCCCGCCAGGGCTACCGGGTGCTGGCCGCTTGCCTGACCCAGGACGGGGCCGACGGCCTCCAGCGAGGCTGCTCCGGCCACCTCCGCACCACCCTGCTCGATGTCACCCACTCTGAGAGCATCCGCCGGGCCGCCGAGTGGGTGCGGGCAGAGGTGGGCGAGAAAGGTGAGGGGGGCAGGATGGGACCAGAGAGGTGCTGGGGCCAGGATGGGACCCAGGAGATCAGGAGATGCTGGGGGGTCAGGATGGGACCCGGAGAGGTGCTGAGGGCAGGATAGGACCCAGAGGTACTGGAGGGCAGGATGGGACCCAGGAGATGCTGGGGGGTGGGACAGAGGTCCGGGGGAGGTGCTGAGGGGCAGAATGGGACACGGCCGGTGCTGGGGGGCAGGATGGGGTCCCAGAAAGGTACTGGGGGGAAGGATGGGACCCAGAGAGGTGCTGGGGGGTGGGGCAGAGGTCCAGGGGAGGTGCTGAGGGGCAGAATGGGACACGGGATGTGCTGGGAGACAGGATGGGGTCCCAGGGGAGGTGCTGGGGGGCAGGATGGGGCCCCAGAAAGGTACTGGGGGGAAGGATGGGACCCAGGAGACGCTGGGGGCTCAGGATGGGACCTGGGGAAGTACTGGGGGGGTCAGGATGGGGTCCCAGGGGATTCTGGGGGGTGGGACAGGGGTCCAGGGGAGGTGCTGGGGGCTCAGGATGGGACCTGGGGAGGTACTGGGGGGTCAGGATGGGACCCAGGAGACGCTGGGGGGTCAGGATGGGACCCAGAGAGGTGCTGGGGGGGCAGGATGGGACCCGGGGAGGTGCTGGGGGCTCAGGATGGGACCCAGAAAGGTGCTGGGGGGTGGGACAGGGGTCCAGGGGAGGTGCTGGGGGGTCAGGATGGGACCCAGGAGACACTGGGGGGTCAGGATGGGACTCAGAAAAGGTGCTGGGGGGGCAGGATGGGGTCCTAGGAGATGCTGGGGGGTGGGACAGGGGTCCAGGGGAGGTGCTGGGGGCTCAGGATGGGACCTGGGGAGGTGCTGGGGGGTCAGGGCCACCAAGGAGGGGCCCGTGGCCGCCATCCCCTCCTGCCCCCCCCCCCAAGGCCTCTTTGGGCTAGTGAACAACGCAGGGGTGGCCACCCCCATGGGCCCCACGGAGTGGATGGGCATCGAGGACTTCCGGCGGGTCATGGCCGTCAACGCCTTCGGCGCCATCGAGGTGACGCTGGCGCTGCTGCCGCTGCTGCGCCGGGCGCGGGGCCGCGTGGTCAACACCTCCAGTGTGCTGGCCCGCGTGGCCGCCAACA
>NC_133957.1:559007-632679 GCF_031877795.1 Strix aluco | reverse complement strand
TTACAGCGCCGGCTGGGACGCCAAGCTGCTCTGGCTGCCGGCCTCCTACCTGCCCGCCGCCATCGTCGACTTCGTCCCTGGCCACCATCCTGCCCAAGCCGGCCCAGCGTGTCCGCTAGTCCACCCCCCCGCTCCCGCCGGCACCCAAAAGGAGTTTTGAGCCCCCCCCCCAGCCCCAACCCCGGTGCTGCAAATAAACCGCTGCCGAGGCAAAGCGGCTGCGCTCGCCCCTGAGGTGGCCCCGGGGCTGGATGGGGTCCCCGGGGGGTTGGGGGGGTTGTTGGGGGGACCCCAGGCCCACTATTAAGGTGTGTGTGTGTGGGGGGGGGGAACTTGCAGGGCCCCCCCCGCCTTGATGAGGACCCGCAGGGACGCCACCGCTGTCGCTGCCCAGCGCAGCCTCCGGTTGACGCGTCCCCGAGCCAAACCGGGGCCCCCCCAGCTGCCCCCCCAGCACCGGGGGTGGGAGGGGGGCTGCTCACACCAAGGCCATTCATGCTGCCCCCCCCAACCCCCAACCCCATTGTTCCCAGTGAGCCCAGTCCCTCACTGGTGGGGAGGTTCCAGTCAATGGACCACCCGGGGGCCCCATCCCACCCCCCCCCGGCGGGCGCAGGGGGACACGTGGCTCTACAGAAGCTTTTATTTTTATTTCCAAACCTGGGGACCCCCCCCGGGCCCCCACTGGCACATGGGGAGGGGTCCAGGGGCAGTGACACCCCCCCCCCCCAGGGTGTGTGTGTGGGGGGGTGGTTTGGCACATGGGACCCTGCCCCGAGGAGCCTGCAGAGGGCAAGTGAGGGGGAGCAGCCCCCACGGCCCCCAGAGCCCCCCCCGGGTGGGAGTGGTGGGGGGGGGGGCGGGTAGGGAGAGCCGGGGGGGGGGCCACGGTGCTCGCTGGGGGGGCTACATGACCTCGTAGCCGCTGCGGATGCCCTTCATCAGGCAGCAAGCGAAGATGATGCCCAGGATCTGGAAGGAGAAAGGGAGAGGGGGTGACCCCCATCCTGCAGGGCCCCATATGGGGTGGGGGGGGTGTCAGCCCCACACCGGGGGGGGGCTCAGCCCCACGTCCCACCTCGAAGAAGGCGATGCCCAGCGCGACCGCGGCCACGACGAGGATGTTCTTCTTCATCCAGGCTTCGATGCTCTCGAGGCAGCCCTGGGGGAGCGGAGGGGCTCAGGGGGGGGGCCGGACCCCCCACGGCACAGCGCGGGGGGGGGGGGCACGGGGGGGTCCTCACCTTCTCGTAGACGGTGGCGGGGCTGGGGCGGACGTTGCAGGACGTGGTGTTGACGCGGCAGCAGGACCTGGGCACCGTGTTGTTGACCTTGAACCGCTCGATGGTGGCCCAGTCCGTGTAGTTGTTGGCTTCCGCAGCAAGTGAACTGCCAAGGAAAGTGGGGGGGGGGACTCCAGGGGGTCAGGGGGGGGGGGGATCTGGGGCCAACACCCCCCCCCAGGACCCCCCCCGTTACTCACATCCTTCTGGAGCTCGTCCACCGCCTCCGTCGAGGGTTTGTCCTCCCCGTACTTGCGCATCGCGTCCCACAGCCCCTCCTCCAGCACCGAGCGGACCTGGGGGGGGGGGGGGGGGGTGTCAGAGAGGGGTTGGGGGGGGTCCCCAGCACCCAGGGGGGGTCCGCGCCCCCCTCCCCACGCGTCCCCACCTTGTCCTTGAAGACGTATCCGGCGATGGCGGCGGCGATCTCCACGAGGAAGATGATGCTGAGCAGGACGGCGAACTGCGGGGGGACGGGGGGGGTCAGGGTGGTGGCGGGGGGGTCAGGGCTGGGGGGGGGCACATTTCGGGGTGCTCACCGTGGTGACCATGCAGTAACTCTCCTTCCAGGCGCCGCAGCAGCCGAAGAAGGAGATGAAGAAGATGATGACGCCCAGCACCAGGATGGCGAGGGGGCTGCTGGAGGCCGAGGCTGTGCTGACCACCAGCGCCTTACCCAGGGCCACCTGGGCGTAGATGCCGATGGCGATGAGGGCCACGCCGCACACCTGGGGGGGGGCACAGAGAATTGGGGGGCACCCCACGGGGCAGGGAAACCCCCCCCCCCCCCCCAGCCAACAGGGTGTAGGGGGGGGTCACCCGCAGCTGAGCATCCCCTGGAGGAGGCGGGGGGGGGGGTGAGCAGCCTTTGGGGTTTGGCCTCAAATTGGGGAGCCCCTTCGTGGGGGTGATGAGGGGGGGGGTTTCTCTGCCCCCCCCCAAGCCCAGCGGTGGTGGGAGGGGGGCCCTGGTCCTGCCCCACAGCGGGACACTCCCCAGCCCGGCTGCGGCGAGGGGGGGGCCGGGCTGGCGGCCGCGGGAACGCCGGGAAGTCCGGCCTTCCGGCCACGGCGAGAGGCCTCGGAGGGGGGGACACGGTGGGGGGGGGCCGGGGGTGGATCGGGGGGTGCTGGGGCAGGGGGGGGGGCCACACCAGGCACAGGCTGTCCCAACGGGCCCCACTCCCACGGGAGCCAGGACACCCACAGCCCATCCCGGCGCTGGGGCAGCAGCGGGATAATCCTCCCCCCCCCCCCCCCCCCCCCCCCCCCCCGCCCCGCCCCCAGCACCCCCCACGAGTGGGGACCCCCCCCAGCCTCAGTTTCCCCCGGCCGCCCCCCCCCCGGTGCCGCTGGCCCTGTTTGCTCGCTGGGTGTGGGTAAACAGAGTCCGGCCCGGCCGCCCGCTGCACAAACACTCGTGGTGGCGGGGGCCGGGGGGGCTGGCGCCGGTGTCCCCGTCATGTGTGTCCCCCCCCCGGCCCTCCAGGGGTGACTCAGCCCGGCAGGATCAGGGTGGGGACGGGGACAAGTCACTCCCTGCATGGGGGGCGGACAGGATGATGGCCGGAAAGGCGCCTGCCCCCCCCCGCGTTGTGTGTCCCCCCCCCGCACCCCCGCTACGGCCGTTGGGCTCCTTGAGCCTCTTTCTTCACCCCGACTTCCCCAAACCCGCGCCCGGCCCCACACGGGGACCCTGACAGCCAGGGGGGCCCGGGGGGGGGGGGCAGCTACCCAGGGGATCCCCACCCTGACCTTCAGGCTCGGCTTCCCTCGGCCAGGGTGTGCCGGCCTCGCCTGCCCAGCCTCGTTACCCCCTGGAACCTACTGATGGCAGAGTGTGGCCATAACACTGCCCAGTGCCAGGCCTCGTCTAAAGTGGGCAGCTTCACCCCCCTGCCCCCCCCCCAGCACCCACTGCAGCCCCCCCGGGCAGCAAAACACCCCCCATCCCCCCCCCCCAGGGTCCTCATGACCCCCGACTCAAGGCCTGCAAGGGGGGGGGGGGCAGCCGGTGTCAACGGGGCCGTATGGGGGGAGGGAGCTGACGTCAGTGGGGGGGGACAAGACGGGGGGGGGCGGCTGCTGCCTGCCGTGGGGCTGGGGGGGGCGCGTCCCCGACGGGGAAGGGCCGATCTGCCGGCCCCGGGCCCCCCTCCCGGTCCCCTCCGGGCCCCCCCGGTCCCCCCCCGGTCCCCCCCCGGTCCCCCCCGGTCCCCACTCACCCAGAAGATGAAGTTGAAGACGAAGACCAGGAACTTCACACATTTCATCCCGCCCTCGACCGCCATGGCCCGTCCTGCGAGAGCCGGCCGCCTCAGCCCCGGCCCCGCGCCCGGTCCCGAGCCCCGCACGGCCCGGCCCCGCTCCCGGCCCCCACCCCGCTCCCGGTGCCGCTCCCCCGCCCGGGTCCCCCCGTCCTGGGCCCCGCCCCGCTCCCGCTGCCCGAGCCCCGGCGTCCCGGGACCGCTCCCCGTGCGCTCCCCACCGGGTCCCGCTCCCGGTGCCGCTCCCGGTGCCGTCGCCGCTCCCCCCCCCCCCCGCCCCGGGCGCTCACCGGCGCCGCCGCTCCGCCGCCCGCTCCGCGATCATGTGACGGGGCCGGGGCGAGTCAACAGGCAGCCCCGGTCCCGCCCCGGTCCCGCCCCGGCCCCCCCCCCGCCGCCGCCGCCGCCCCGCCCCCGTCCCGGGGCACCACAGACACGCGGGTGCGAGGGACCCTTTAATGGTGGCCGACATGGGGGGGTCGCGCCGGGGGGGTCCCGGGGCCCAGAGCTCCCACCCCGCCCCACACCCCCGCGGCGCCACGTCTGGGGGGGTCCCGGCCACCCCCTGTCCCGGGGACCCGCCCCCCGGGGTGCCGTGGTCCTTGGTCCTGGTCACCCTGAGTCTGCGCCCGGGGTCCCACCCACCCCCAAACCCTGCACCCTGGGGTCCTGGTCACCCCGTGTCCTGCACCCCAATATCCCTGCCACCCTATACCCTTCACCCGTGGGTCCTGATCACCCCATAATCTGCACCCCGGGGTCCCACCCCCCCCGTGCCTGCACCCTGGGGTCCCCGTCACCCCATACCCTGCACCCCAACGTCCCACCCACCCCCATACCCTGCACCTCAGAGTCCCACCCACCTCCTCCTCTTCACCCGGGGGTCCCGGTCACCCTCAAACCCTGCACCCCGAGGTCCCGGCCGCCGTGGGCTCAGAGCCCCGGCACGGTGGCCAGCGCGGCCAGCACGGCCTCCAGGTGCTGGGGGTGCGCGTAGGCCACGAGGCCGCCCCAGTTTGCCCAACGCTCGGCCCCCGCCGCCCCCTCCGCCGGGCGGTTATAGACCAGCTCGGGGGGCGGCCCGGTGTCACCCGCTTGCCGCGCCCGCAGGGCCCCCGCCAGGGCCACCACGCCCCCCGCCCAGGGCCCGCAGGATGGCAGTGGGGGGCACAAGCGTCCCAGGCGAAGGTGCTGCCCTCGGAGAGGACGTAGGCGTCCGCCAAGCCCAGGATGACGCAGAGCATCTTGTAGCCGGCGCCGGCGGCGAAGCGCAGGCCGTCCCCGTCCCCGTCCCCGTCCCCCGCAGAGGGGGCCCAGGGCCGCCCGCACCGGCCCCCCCTCCGCCCGGCTCAGCACCAGGCGGGGCGCGGGGCGCGGCGGCGGCGGGGGGCTCAGCGAGCACAGCCGTGTGTCCCCGTACGCGACGCCCCAGTGGTACCTCCCCTGCCACCTGCAGGGGACACGGGGGCGCTGAGCACAGGACACCCCCCCCTCTCCTTTTCCCCGTCACCGGGGGCCAGGATCAGGCCGTGCCCCCCCGTCCCGGTGCCGCCCGCGGTGCCGGTACCTGCGGGTCAGGGGGTCGCGGCGGAAGAAGGGCTCGTTGATGACGCCCAGCACGGGGCAGCCCGTGTGCCGGTCGTAGGCCCCGATGAGCACCAGCGCCGAGCTCAGCCCCCCCGGGGCGATGCCACCGACGGGGGGCCACGTCCTCGCGCCCGCCGATGTACTCGTTGGTGGAGTCTGCGGGCGCAGCCGAAGTCACCGCGGCTCGGCCGCCGGCTGTGCGTGGCCGGGGGGGGTCCGGGGGGTTCCGGGGGGGTCCCCACCCCGCCCTCTCCCCGCACCCCCCTCACCGATGGGGTCTATCCAGACGGCCAGGTCCTGGGGGGGGATGCTGAGCGCCGCGCCGGCCAGCTCCGCGTCACCCAGCGCCACGTCCCGGTGCACGGCGGCCGCCAGCAGCTCGGCAGCCGCCCGCTCGGGCTCCAGCACGGAGAGCAGCAGGGCCGCCGGTGTCCCCCGGCGTGGCGCACACCCGCACCGTCACCGTCTCCCCTGCCAGCACCCCGGCCTCAGCGTTGGGGTGCGGGGGGGGGGGTGTCCCCCAGCTCCGCTGCTCCCCCCCCCCCTCTGCGCGGGACTCACCCTGCGCGTTCCTGAACTCGTTGGACTCCTTCGCCGTGGATGTGGCCCTGCAGCTCGGGGAACTGGGGGGGGACGGGGCAGCTCAGCGCGGCGCAGGGGGACACGGGGGCACCGCGGGGGCCCCCCCAGCCCGTCCCCTAACCTCCTTGCCCAGGTCGTGCTTGATGACCTCCTGGATGAGGACGTCCGCCAGCGTCTTGAAGTCCTGCAGGAACCTCCTGTTCCTGTCGGGCCCCGTCTTCTCGGCCACCAGCAGCTGGAAGAGGGGCTCCTCGTGCCGGCACAGCCGGGCGATGTGCGCCGCCTTCTCCGAGACCCCCACCAGCGCCTGCAGCAGCCCCGCCATGGCCGGGGCTGGGGGGGCCGCGGCGCTCAGGGGGGGCCCGGCCACCTCCCTGCGCCCCGCATGGCCCCACGGCCCCGGCCCCCCCGCGCCCTGCCTGTAATTGCCGGGTGCAGGCAGCAGACAGGGCCGCATCCTGCCCGGCGCTGTCCCCAGGGTGGGGACGTGGCTAAAATTATCCTGCCCAGCTGCCAGGGGGTGGGGACATGGACGTGGGGATGTGGGGACATGGGGACATGGACATGGGGGCCTGGAATGTGGGGGTGGGATGTGGGGACGTGGATGTGGAGATGTAGCGATGTGGGGACGTGGACATGGGGGTCTGGGACGTGGGGACATGGGGACATGGGCACAGGGGTCTGGGACGTGGGGATGTGGGGACATGGGGACATGGACATGGGGGTCTGGGGACGTGGACATGGAGACGTGGGCGTAGGGATGTGGGGATGTGGGGATGTGGGGACACGGGGATGTGAATGTGGGGACGTGAAAGGGGACACGTGGACACATGGGGATGGGGACGTGGGGACGTGGGGACATGGGGACATGGACATGGGGACACGTGGGATGGGGATGTGAGGACATGGGGGTGTGGGGACACGGGGACACGCGGATGTGGGGACGTGGGACAGGGACACGGGGACACGGGGACGTGGGGCTGTGCCCAGCCAAGGACGTGGCCCCACTGTGGGGTCCCCGCGCGGGGGGGGACTGTCCCGCGTGGAGGACGCAGCAGCCAGGGCTGGGGGGTCCCCGCTGCACCCCCGGAGATGTGGGGGGTGTCGGGGCCGCGCCCCCCCCCCCCGCCCCAGCAGCGCGTCCCCCGCCGCGATGCCCCGCGGGGGGACCCCCACCCCCGGGCCGCCCCCACGCGCGGGACGCCCTCCCCTGTCGTTCCCCCCCTCTGCGGCGCCTCCGGGGGGACCCCGGGCCCCCGCCCGCCCCCCCGCGTTGCCGTTACCGGGGCCGGTGCCGCTGACAGCTCCTGCGGGGCGGCCCGGGGGCGGGGCCGGTGGCGACACGTCACGCCGCCGCCTTAACCCCTTCGGGCCCGAGCGCGGGGGGGGACACACGACACCCAGGCGTCCGGGGGACCCCGGTGCGTGGAGGGGGGACAGGGGGACACGACGACAACACAACACCCGGCGTCGGGGCTCCGAGCGCCGCCTCCTCCTTCCGCTTCTCCCCCCTGCGGCTTCCGGGGCGCCGGTGACACCGGGGCGCGGCGACGTCACCGCCGAAGGGGACCCCCGCCCCGCACCGGTACCGGGAGAGGGTGAGGGAGGTAACGGCGGGGTCTCCCCACCTCCGGACACCCCCCCCGTCGCCTCCCCGGGGGCTGCCGGTGCCGCTCCGCGCCGCGAGGTGTCGCTCTCGTCCCGGCGCTGCCTCTCGCTCCGGTTTTTTACCGGCGCCGGTGTGGACGCGCGGGCTCCGGAACGGCGGCGCGGCGCCCCCTGGCGGGATGCGGTTGCGCCACAGGCCCCCCGGGAAGGGGCGGGGGAGGGGGGGAACGGGACCGCTCCCCCGCCGTACCGGGACACCCCCCCCCTCCTCCCCACTTTCCCTTCCCCGCGTCCCACCGTTTGACCGGGCCCCCCCCCCTCCTCCGCCGCCTCCCGGGAGCGGTACCGGCGCGGCCCCGGTGCCACGGGCGCGGCCGCGCCTCCCTCTTGCCCTCTCCATGGTTCTGATGGGGTCGGCACCGGGGAGCGGCGCGGGGGGGGGGTCCGAGGACTCCTCCGGGGGCGGTTGAGGACACCGGACCGGGAGGGGAGGGGGACCGGGGCGGCTGCGTGGCCCGGAGGAGGCGGGGGGGGGGGGGGGGATGCTGATGCGGAGACGCGGGATGGAGCCACCGGGACGCGCATCCCCGGTCCACGGCGGCGGCGGGACCCAACTCCCGGAGCTCTCCCGGCCCCGCCGCACTTGCCGGGAGTTGGGTCCCGGCGCGTCGCCCCCGCCACAACCGGAGCGGCGGCGGCCGGGAGGCGGGGGGGGGTGTCGGACCGAGCCGGGCAGCATGCGGCGGCGGCGGGGCCGTTCCCGGTGCTCGGGGGGCCGGCGGCGGCTGGTGCCAAGCCCCTGCCAGAAACCTCTTTTGTGCGCCCGCAGCCAATCAAGGCCGCTGACGACACACTTCTCTTGGGGTATAAAACCCCGGGGCCGCCGCTACCGCCGCTTTTTTTTCTTTCCCCCCCCCCTTCACCCCCCCCCCGGTCCCTCACCGCCCCCCGCTTCCCCGCCCCCGCCACCGTTACCGCCTTCCCCCCGTTCCGCGCCCCTTAGCGCGTTGCGGTGGAAGCGCGGCGGGGGGGGGCGGCGGCGGCGGGCCCCGGCGGGGAAAGGTGGTGGTGGTTTGTTTTTTGGGTTTGGTTTGTTTTGGTTGGTTTTTTTGTTGTGGGGTTTGTTTTTGTTTTTTTTTTTCTTTTTGCTTTGGTTTTGTTGTTTTTTTGTTTTTTTGTTTTTTTTTTTTTTTTTCCCCCCCCGGTATGGCCCCGGTGTTGCTGTGCTTGTTGGCGCTGGTGGTGGCGGGGGGGGGGGGGTTGGAAGCGCAGCCCCCCGCCTCCGAGCCCGCCTGCCCCGTGTGTCTCTGGCGGCGGCACAGCAAGGAGCTGCGGCTGGAGAGCATCAAGTCGCAGATCCTGAGCAAGCTGCGGCTGAAGGAAGCGCCCAACATCACCCGGGAGGTGGTGAAGCAGCTGCTGCCCAAGGCCCCCCCGCTCCAGCAGCTCCTCGACCTCCACGACTTCCAGGGGGACTCGCTGCAGCACGACGAGTACCTGGAGGAGGACGAGTACCACGCCACCACCGAGACCGTCATCAGCATGGCCCAGGAAAGTCAGTGCCGCCTTTGTTCCGCCCCGCCGCCGCTGCAAACTTCGCCGGCGGACTCCCCCCCCCCACCCCCGGGGCCCGGCTTTCCCCCCCTTTCCCTTCTCCGGTTCCCCCCACCCCGCTCCCTACACCGGCCTCGTCCCGTGCGGCGACAGGCACCGACCCTCCGGGGCTCCCCCGGGTCCCCTCGGGGTGTCCCCTCATGCCCCCCCACCCCCCGGTACCCCCCGGGCTCTTCCCGGGGCTCCCCGGTCCGGCCCGCAGCCCCCCCCCAGCCCCCCCCTTCGCCTCCGGGTGGCTCCGTGCGAGTCCCGGGGGACGCACCGCGCCTCGGGGGACACGGGGACACACACGGGGACACACACGGGGACACACACGGGGACACGGGGACGGGACAGCCCGGCTGGCAGCTGGTGCGGGGCACCGGGAACGGGGAGACGGGACTGGGAACAGCCACTGGGTGCTGGGACCCGGTAGCGGTTACTGGGAGCAGGGACTGGGACTTGGCGCTGGGGACTGGGACTGGGCGCTGGCACCAGTGAGTACTGGGACTGGGCGCTGGCAGGCGGCACCAGGACCGGGCGCTGGCACCGACAGTGGTGCTGGGTACTGGGACTCAGCACCAGCACTGGGACCTGGCACTGGGGACTGGGACTGGGCACCAGCACTGGGACGGGACTGGGAGCACTGGGCAGGTGACACGGTGACCTCCCGGTCCCCAGGGCCCTGCCAGGCAGCGGGTGCCAGCGCTCGCCTCCTGCCGCGGCACGTGGCAGGGTGACAGCAGGGTGACAGCAGGGTGACGATAGGGTGACAGCAGGGTGACGGCGGGGTGACGGCGGGGTGACAGCGGGGTGACAGCGGGGCGACGGTGGGGCGCGCTGGGGACAGGCGGGCACCCGCCTCCCAGGCCTGCGAGGGGCTGCGAGGGGTCCCCGGCGGGACGGCGGGGAGGGGACGGGGCGCGGGGGCTTCGCTGCGCCGGGGCTCTGTCCGTCCGTCCGTCCGTCCGTCTGGGGGCGAGCAGGGGGCGAGCGGATGGGGCTTGGGGGGCGGCTGCGCCCCGCACCCCCCCGTGCCTCAGTTTCCCCCCGGTGCCAGCGCGGGGACACGGGGCCGGCCCCGGCTCCACCTGCTCCGGCGGCGGGAGGAGGCTGCGGGACCCCCGGGGGTGCGGGGGGGGGGAGCGGGACCTCCGGGGAGCGGGGCCGGGGGGGCCGGGTGCGAAGGGCGAGCGGAAGGGAGGGAAGTGTGAGGCGCTGTCGTCCCCCCCCCGCAGCCCCCCGACGAATTTCCTTCCCAGGCATTAATAGACTCGGGCGGCTTTGAAATTTTATTACCCATAAAATTGACAACACGCTGGGGTTTTCCTCCCTGCGCCGCGTTAACGCTCGCTGCCCCCGGCCCCCCCTCCTGCCCCTTAACAGCTCGGGGGCCCCCAAAATAAATACCAGAGGGCGGCCCCTCCTCCCGGCCGGGCCCCGCACGGCCCCGCTCTGGGGGTCCCGCAGCCCCCCGGCCCCGCAGCCGGATGCGCCGCGGGGTCCGGCCTCCCCCGGCCGCGGCCGCTCCGTTATTATTATGATTTTTTCCTCCCTCCTCGCCCCCCCCGTGGCAATTGTGTGGGGTTTTATGGTTCCTGAACAGGAGGAGGGAAAGGGCTTTATAGGCGGCAGAGCCATAAAGCTCTCGGGTTCCCCCCGGCCGCCCCCCCCCACCCCCCCCATTAATCCCAAGCCACCACCCCCAGCACCCCCCACCCCCCCGTTTTTTTTTTTTAACTGCAGAAGGAACCCGGGAAGGTTAATTGGGTCCTAAACCCATTTAGGGGCTACCCGTGACCCCCTGCGACCTGTGGGGTGGAGGGAGCTTAATGAGGGGCGATGGGGGGCCGGGCACGGGCCGGGGGGGCCGCCCTGCCGCTTGCTGCCCCGCCGGGGCCGGAGCCGCTCAAGGTCAGCGGGACATGACACGGGGACACGGGGGGGACACGGCAGAGCCACCGCTGGCACGTGGCACCTCGGGGCATCGGGGGGTCCCTGGGGTGCCCGGGCCTGGGGCGGGGGGGGTGTCTCTGCTCCCCTGCAGCAAGCGAGGGGTTAACGGGGCAGAGGTGGGAGCCCCAAATCCGGCCCCGGTGGGAACAAAGAGCAGAGGGGGGGGCTCGGGGCCGCCCCCCTCCCGGCACATACTCAGCTGTGACCGATGTCCCGGTAACCTTTATCCCCCGTTGCCGGAGCGACGGGACGAGCATCCTGGCACCGCCGCAGCCCCGTGCCAGGAGCAGCCAGCGTGGCACAGCCCCCACGCCCAGACCCCCCCCCGGGCCCCCCAGGCCTTCCTCTCGCCCCCAGGGCCCCCGGTGGCCCCCGGGATGCCAGTCCGAGTCACAGAGGGGCAGCGGTGCTGCCGGTGCTGCCGGTGCCGCGGCGGTGAGGGGCTTCGGTGGCAGCTTTCGGGGACCTGCACCAGCTCCGGCGCTGCTTTGGCGTCTCCCACCTGGAGACCCTACAAAAACACCCCCCCCGGTGCCGTCCGCGGCCACGGCCCCTGCGGCAAACCGGCACCGCGGCCCCCAAGGCCACCCAGGACCTCCCCGCAGGGTCACAGGGGACCCAGAGCCCCTTGAGGTGGCCACCGGCCCAGGCTGGGACGACGTCCCACTGGTGACGGGTGGCAAAGCCCCCGCCAAGGGGCTGGGGGGCACAACCTGCCCCAGCTTGGGAGCCCGGGGAGGGGGCGGCCAGCGCGGCTTCGAGGGGACAGACAGTGCGGGAAGGGGGGGGAAACGCTCCCCGGGCGGGTCCCCGGGGGAGCGCGGGTTTAATCGGGGGCTTGTGCGCAGCAAATTGCTGGGAGGGGTTTGGGCGGCCGGCGCCCGCGGCCCCCCAGCCCCTGTCACTTTGGTTTATGTGCGGCGCGGCGGGGGGCTGGATGGCATTCCCGGGGCTGCGGCCGGTGTCGTGACCCCCATGTGTTCGGGGAGGCCTCGCGCGCAGCAAATGGCCCCGCGCTGCAGCTGGGTGCTATTAAACCTGACCGGTGCGTGGCAGGGGGAGGGGGCTGCGTGAGGGCGGGGGGGGGGGAAATTCCCAGCTCAATTTGACACAGATGTTCGCCGAGCAGGGAGGGCCGGCGTGGGGCCGGCTCCAGCCGGGGTGCTGCCGTGGGGTGGGGGGGAGGGAACCCCAGGGGCGCTCGGGCTGCGGACGCTCGGGGTTGTTGTCCCAGCGGGGTGGGGGTCCCCGTCCCTGCGGTGGCCGCTGGCCTCCGGCGTCTCCGAGAGCATCATCCCGGGCATGACCCGAGGTGTGGGGGGGCTGCCCCGAGAAGAGGCCCGGGGAGGGTGGGAGGCGGGAGGTGGGTGTCCTCTGGGACGTGGACCCGCCGCTGGTGGTACCCAGCTGGGTGCCGTGGACCCTCCTCGGGGCTTTGCTGTGGCCCCGGGGCTACCGAGCCCCCCCCTGTGCTGGGAAGTGGCTGCCCCGGAGCAGGTGCTGCAGGGCTGGACCCCCCCCGCCCCGCTCAGCCCGACCTCGCTCAGCGGGGGGCTCGGTCCCCACAGCCCCCGCGGGGGCTCATGAATCCCCGGTGACACGGGGTCAGGGGGCAGCCGGGGACCTTATTGCCAATGGAGGGGCAATGACCCCCGGGGCGGCCTCTGACCCGACCTTCAACTCCTAACGACCGAGGAGGAGCTGGCCCCGACGGAGGAGGGAGGTTGGGCGCAGGGGGGGGTCCCGGGGCCGGCCCTGACACCTCCTTCCTCCCACAGCGGACCCCGTGGTGCAGATCGAGGGCAACCCCCATTGCTGCTTCTTCAACTTCAGCCCCAAGATCATGTTCACCAAGGTGGTGAAGGCGCAGCTGTGGGTGTACCTGCGGCCCGTGCAGCACACCTCCACCGTCTACCTGCAGATCCTCCGCCTGAAGCCGGTGACGGAGGAAGGCAGCCGCCACATCCGCATCCGCTCCCTCAAGATCGACCTCAACTCCCGCATCGGGCACTGGCAGAGCATCGACTTCAAGCACGTGCTGCAGAACTGGTTCAAGCAGCCGCAGAACAACTGGGGCATCGAGATCAACGCCTTCGACCCCAACGGCAACGACCTGGCCGTCACCTCGCTGGGACCCGGGGCCGAAGGGCTGGTAGGTGGCTGTGGTGGGGGGGGGCGGGGGGTGCCCGGCTTGGGGTCCCCCAGGGGTCGGTGGGGCATCGCGGTGGCCCTGGTGCTCAGCTGGGCACGGGGTTCCCAGCCAGTCCTGGGCAACGGGAGGGCAACCGGGATGGGCATGGGAGGGTGCAGCTCTGTGGGGGTGGTGACAGCTTGTGGGGGTGGTGACAGCTCTGTGGGGACAGTCACAGCTCCGTGGGCACAGTGACAACTCCATGGAGACAGTGACAGCTCTGTGGGGCTGGTCACAGCTTTGTGGGGACAGTCACAGCTCCGTGGGGACAGTCACAGCTCCGTGGGGACACTGACAGCCCCACGGATCCAGCCACAGCTCCACAAGACTGGTCACATCTCTGCGGAGCCAGTGATGGCTCCATGGGGCTGGTCACAGTTTTGTGGGGACAGTGACAGCTCCGTGGGGGACAATGACACTCCCATAGGGCTGGTGACACCCCTGTGGGGCCAGTGACAGCTCTGCGAGGCCAGTTATGGCTCCACAGGGATGGTCACAGCTCTGTGGGACCAGTTACAGCTGCGTGGGACTGGTAAAACTTCCATGGGGCTGGGGACACCCCTGTGGGGCTGGTGACACCTCGATGGGGCTGGTGACACCTCGATGGGGCTGGTGGCAGCTCTGTGGGGCCATGTGGGACCCAGGGAGGAGCCGGGGTGCTGGGACCCATGGGGCGATGGGACCTGTGGGGCGATGGGCCGGCGGGTCAGTGCGTGGGGCTCACGTCCCCGTCCCTGTCCCCCCCCCCCCGTCTCCCCCCAGCACCCCTTCATGGAGCTGCGGGTGCTGGAGAACAACAAGCGCTCGCGGCGGAACCTGGGGCTGGACTGCGACGAGCACTCGACCGAGTCGCGCTGCTGCCGCTACCCCCTGACCGTCGACTTCGAGGCCTTCGGCTGGGACTGGATTATCGCCCCCAAGAGATACAAAGCCAACTACTGCTCGGGGCAGTGCGAGTACATGTTCATGCAGAAGTACCCCCACACCCACCTGGTGCAACAGGCCAACCCCCGGGGCTCGGCGGGGCCCTGCTGCACCCCCACCAAGATGTCCCCCATCAACATGCTCTACTTCAACGACAAACAGCAAATCATCTACGGCAAGATCCCGGGCATGGTGGTTGACAGATGCGGATGCTCTTAGAGCCCGGCTGGTGCTGCCCCTCCGACCCGCGCCCCGCTCCACCAACAAACTCCTCTTTCCTTCCGCTGTTTTTCTTTTTGTTTTTCTTTTTTTTTTTTATTTTTGGTTGGTTTTCATTTTTAAGACAAATACAAAGAACAAGCGTTGAAATTCCTTCGGATGTTGGGGGAAGAGAGAGAGAGAGAGAGAGAGAGAGAGAGAGAAAAGAAAAATCCCACGGAGAAAACGCTGCACCAAACCCGCGCTTCGACATGCATTGTGCAATAAAGCAACCGGACGGAGAAGGGAAGGGGCAGCCGGGACCCCCAGCGGCACCCGCGGCAGCACGGCACGGCGCGGCGCGGCTTCACCGGACGGCCCCGGCTCAACGGCGACGGGGAAAGGAGGAGGCCGAGCGGACCCCGCATCTCCCCGCGCTTCTGGAGTGGCACTGGGGATGGGGACGTCCCCGCCCGCCCGCCCCGCGGCCGAGGTGACATCCGAGGGCAGGTGGCCCCATCCCCGGGCAACCGATGGCCCCGTGGCCGCAGCCCCGCTCCGGGCGCTCGGCGGGAGCGAGGACGGCAGGATCCGGCAGCGGGACCCCCGGGACGAGGCGGCTGGGCCACGCGAGCGCCGGCGGCAGCTCCGGCCCGGGAGGAAACCGTCTCCCTTCTTTAATTTATTTATTTATTAATCACCCTCCCGGCCGGCGCTTTGCTGCGGGAAGCCCCCGCTTGCCCTGGTCCCTCCCTTCACGCCGCCGGCCCCGGCCCGACGCCCACGACCCGACGGCGGGGACGGCTCTGGAGGGGCTGCTCCAGCCCGGAGGCCCCCGGGGAGCGTCCGGCAGCGTCCCCGGGCACGGACGGCTCGAGGGCAACGGAGCTGCCGCCCGCGCCTCGGACCCGGCCCTGGCGCTGCCGGCAGGACGGCGACGCTCGCCCCGGTGCTGCCCCCCCGGTGCTCAGGGGGTCGCCTCCGGCGGGTGGCCCGGGCTTATCCGGAGGCGGCACCGGCCAGAATTGGACGGAGGCCGCGGCTGGGGAGAAATTCCGCTTACGCGGCAGATTCGCCTCCCCCTGCCCTCGGCGTTTGGATTATTTTCGCGTGAGAACCAGCTCCCGCGTTCTCAAGGGTTCAGCCGCCCCGGTGGCTCCGGCCGTTCCCCTCCGCTCGCGCCGCGGCCGGAGTGATGCAACCGGGGCCGCGCCGGGTCCCGGCCGGGAGCCGTCCCTGGCGCCAGCCGGCCGCCAACCCCACACCGGGGGGGTGGCACGGGGGAGCCCCCGCCAACCCCGGCCCCAGCACTTATCCCGAGGGTGCCGGGCGGCTCCGGCCCGTTGACGCGCCTCCATCCCTCCTCGCCCGCGGCACCGCGGGGCAGAAGCTCCAGGGCCATGTGGGGAACGACCCCGCGGCCGCGGCCGGGCCAGCCCGGCACGTCCGCACCCGCGTAGCACTTAGGGACGGCGCCGGGCGGCCGGGGTCGGGCAGGCGCCGGGGGCAGAGCCGGGGGCACCCGGGATGTTTAGCACTTGTCCCCGGCTCCGCGGCGCCCGAAGCGCTTACAAGGACGAGGCCGCCCTGGGGCGAGGACGCGGCGACAGCCCGGCAGTGCCGAACCCCGGCCACTCCAAACGCCGGCCACCCCGAGCCCCGGCCACCCCGCCTGGCGCCGAAGCACTTAGGGCCCCCCGCGCCGGGGTCTCGCCGCCGGCCCGGTGGCTCCGGCAATGGCGGCCCTGCGGCCCCACCGTGGCGTTGCGGGGGCTCCCGGCTGGACCCTGCGGCGGGAGTCGGAGGCGAGGGGCCGGGGCGAGCTGGGGGTCCCCCAGGAGCAGGGTGCCGGGGGCAGGAGGGCTGTCCTGGGGGGAGCATCCCCCGTCCCCCCCACCCCTCAGGGCCGGGCAGGGGGCACAGCTCAGCCCCGAAACACCGGCCTGAGGCCCCACGCTGGCGGCGGGTCGGTGCCGGCCCCCGCGACGCTGCCGATGCGGATCCCCCTCCCCGGTGAGAGCCGGGGCCGGGGGCTGAGGCACCCCCTCTCCCTGCCGTTCAGTGCCTTTCAGGGGGGGCCACGTCCTCCGGCAGCACCGGGTCTCGTTGCAGAGCCGGAGGAGGGGGCAGCCCCTGCCTGGCAGGGGGGAGACCCCCGGCCCCGCCGCGCCGCGGCCAAGGCCTGTGTCCCCCCGCGGTGCCCCCCCGCCCGGCGGTGCCCGTGCGATGCCGAAGGAGCCGGTGCCGGTGAAGCCGCCCGTGGAAATATTTTGCCGTGGATCCACTTGTGGATCACGAGGGCTCATCCGGCCCCGGCCAGGGATGCGCCGGCACAGGGAAGCACCGTCCTGGCACTGCCAGCACCGGGGCCGGACCCCTGGGCCCCGTGAGGCACCGGGCACGGCACAGCCACCGCCGGGAGCGGAGCCACGTGCCGGGAAGGAGCCAGAAGCCGCTTGGAAGGGACCGGAAAGGGCCCGGAGCCGCCCGGGCCACAGGATCCCGCTCCGGAGCCAGGGGAGCCGCGGCCTGGGCGGGATCCAGCTGGGGTCCACCTGCCCCCCTCACCCCAACCATCGCCACGTGCCGGTGTCTGGCTCTGGGAGGGGGGGGTCTCGCTCCCCCCAACCCGGGACGTGGCCACCGGCCTTGCGCTTGGGGCAAGTGGCCCTTCACTGGGGAGGGGGACGGGCATGGCCGGGCTCTGGCCGGCGGCGGGGGCTTCCCGCCCGGCAATTTGGAGCCAGGAAGGGTGGGAGGTGCCCAGACGGCTGCTCCCCCCCCCCGCCCCGTTTTTTAAGAGCCTCGAACAAGGCGGTGGCGGAGGCAGGTGGGACCCCCCCCCCGGGCATCGGCCCCCCACGGGCATCGGCCCCCCCACGCCGGGCAGCAGCAGCCGCTGCGGGGCCCAGCCCAGCGCAGAGCCCACAGCTGGGGGGTCCGGCCCCCCCGGGGCACTGGGGGAGCCGTGGAGCCCCCCCAAACCCACAGCCCCTCACCCCAAAAGCCCCCGCGGGGCCCCGGGGCGGCTGTTACAGGCAGGTGGCGCTGAAGAAGAAGGATGGGGCTGCCCCGGGCACTGGGACCAGTCAGCCCCGGGCACTGGTCCCACAGCCCCCAGCGATGGGCGGCACTGGGACCAGTGCCCTGGGCTGACTGGTCCCCCAGGCGGTTCATGGGCGGGCAGGGGGGGGGCAGCCCCGTCAGTATATTATTATTATTTACCCGGTGTATTGGTCCTGTGCGTAACGTCTTAGGTTATTTTTCTGTTTGTTTGTTCGTTGTTTTGTTCCTCGTTCTGTCGTTCAGGGGTGTCCGGGGGGGGCAGGGACGCGTCTGCCAGGGCGGGGGCTCAGGACGGGCCCCGTGAGGGCGGGGGGGACGCGGCGGGTCCAAATCGCACGACCAAAAGGCCACGGATGGTCGGGGGGGGGTGTGGGGGTGTGGGGGGGGGTGAGGGGGGGGTGTTAATCACGTGACCAAACACAGCACTTGAACATCAAAAAAATAAAATTAAAAAGAAATTTAAAAAAAGAAATATTTAAAAAAAAGAAATAATCAAAGAGTTCAGAGCTTTCAGCTCCATCCCGCAGCGCCGGGACCCCCGGCCAGCGCCGCCGGAGCCGCGTCCCCCCACGACGTCGCCGTCCCCCGAGACGCCGGGTCGCGCTGGCAGCTCTCCCCCAGCACCGACGGCGCCGTGACGGAGCCGCGCGGTGACGCCGGAGCCGGTGGCGAGCGGCGGCCTCGGGGATGCCGAATGTTCCCCGAAAAACGTGTGTCGAGAGCGAGAGGCTGCCGGGGGCTGGGGAACCATTTGCACTATGGAAGGTTGAGGGAGAGACGAGGACGCGGTCGCCTCCGCCGCAGGGCCGGGGCCGCGGGCACGAGGGTGGCTCCATCTGCGCCGGGACGGCTTTTCCTCGCTGCCAGAGGAGACGCCGAGGTGCTGCCGGCTCCACCGGGGCACAAAATCCCCCCGGCCCCGGGGTGCAGGGGGGGGCTCCAGCCCCACCAGCCCGGGGGTCTGGGGAGGCAGCGGCAGCCCCGGGGGGACCCGTGGGGGACGGGGATCGGTGGGGCTGGAGAAGATCCCCCCGTCCCGGGGCCGGCCGAGCCCCCGGATCCACTCCCCGAAGCGCCGCCGGCCCAGAGCCGTGGGGGGACGGGGCGCGGCGGCCTCGTGCCGAAGCTCGTTTCGGCGACGCCACCCTCCACCTCCGCTACCAGGCAGCGACGGGGGGAGCGGGTGCCCCCGGCGCGGGGGGACGGGACGGGGGGGGGACTCGTGGTTCCGCGGTCACAAACCGGATTCGGAAGAGCTACAGGAAAGGAAAAACTTAACGAGCGTCCCAGTTACTTCTGTGTTGTATAAATTACATTTGGTCTGTAACTCGCGTTAGTCTCCTGTGTACGATATCATAACCACTGCTCTGTCCCGGTTCCGTCCTTGGTTGGTTTTTTTTTTAGACTTTTTGTACAATAAAAAATTTATATAGCCAAAAAGAAAAAAAAAAAAAAGGGAAAACCGCTGACAAACGCCTTTTGCTTGGGTCACTGCGCTCGCTGCCTCCCTGCCCCTCACCCCCACCCAGCCCCTCGCTGGCACCGGCTCCGGGGGGCGGGGGGGGGGCTCGGAGGGGCACGAGCAGCCCAGCCCCGCTGTTCCTCGGGGTCTTCGCTCCTGGGACGGGCCCTGGGCCTCCACGTCCCCTCGCCCAGCTTCGCACGCCGGGTCCCCGCCGTCCCCCTCCTGCCTCCTCCCTCGGGAGCTCCCGGCCTGATCCGGCGACCCCGGCTCGGGAAATGGTTCCTAATGCTTCTCATTTTTCCCACGCTCCCGACGTTGGCCGCGCACCGCGGACAAGCGGATGAGAGGGGACGAAATCCGCCCCAATGCCCCGTGCCCGGCTCGGAGCGAGGACATTCCCGGGTTTATCTCCCAGCTGGGGCCAAACCGCAGTCCCCCCCCCACCCCAAACCCCTCCAAACACAATTGTCCCGGCGCTTGAGCATCCAACACCGACCCGAGAGCTCGAGAACCAGCCCAGGAGAACACAAACCCCCCAAATCTGCTCAAAGCCACTGGGGAAGGGTGTCCCCATCCCGGCAGCGACGCGGGGGGGGCCTGTGCCCACCGGTGGGGGTGGGTTTGCCACCCTGAGCTCTTATTCCACCCCCCCCCCCCTCCAAGAGCCACAGTGAGACTGAGCAAACCCGGGCGGGTTGACCCCACGGAGGGGACGAGGGACACGGACGGAGACACCCAACACGGGACCGGCGGGTCCAGGCGATGGCAAAAGCCGCATCCCCCACCCCGGGTGGGACCCCCCCGCCCTCCCCCCGGCCCCCGCTTCCTCCCAGCGCAGCTCCCCGTTGTAAAGCTGAGATTTACAAGTGGCCCCAAGTGCCGGAGGAGCGAGATCAGGGGCAGCCTTTATGGAGCCTCATTAGGGGCTGCAGGTATGCCGAGAATGTCGCAGCTAATTACGGCTGCAGCGGCGGGAGGGGACAGGGTGGGCAGCGGAGGGTCACTGCCCACGGGGCCGGGGACATTCTGCCACAAGCGAGGGCCGGGGATGGGGACGCGGCTCCAGCCCGGACTCTCGCCCCGCCGGGGTCAGCCGGGTGCCCGGGGCGACTCGGTGGACGTTGCCCATTTCCCCGCTCTCCCGCTCAAGCCGAGCTCCTCCGGGACAGGCCGGACGCTGCCGCTCCCCCCGGCAGCACCCCGGCCCCTCCGCACCCCACCCCTGCCCCGCGCCCCTCCTGCGCGTCCGTCTGCTCCACCCCAAGACCCCCAGATCCGTCTCGGCCACAGTCGAGGTGCTCCGGGGGGAGCCACCTGCTCTGCCCCCCCCAACTCGGCTCCGGGGGGTCCGCAGGACCTGCAGGATGGCACCGAACCAGCCCCCGCAGGGCAGCGAGGGCAGTGACACCCCCGTACCCCAACACAGCTCCGGGGGACAACACCCAGCTCTGAGGGGGAGGCCTTGGGGTGTGCCTGGGGGGGGGGACAGGCTGTGCCACCCAGACGGGCGGCCTGAGGAAGGGGGGTCTTGGGTGGGGGGGGGGGGGTTGGTTTGTTTGCTTCCGAGGATGATGTCAAGAGTTTAACGAGCACTTGCTTTTGTTCTGGTCACGTCTCCCCCGAGGCCGCGGGGGCTGCACCCCACATCACTGCCCGCCCCCACCCCACACCCCAGGCCATGGGGTGACCTAATTCAGCGCCCCAGGGGCAGGCTGGGGGGCACGGACGGGGACAGGGACATCCGGACGACCACCCACGGCTGCACCAAGACGGGCTGCGGCTCCCGAACCTTCCCCTCCGCCGCCTAACGAGACCGTCCGCATGCGACGTTCACAGTAATTAAACCATCAACGGGAGCTTGGCCGAGCTCCACCGGCCTCGCGGGGAGACGCCAGAACCAGGGCAATTCTCCGGGAGAGCTGGGCCGGGGCCAGACCCCCACCGCCGGCGAGCGATGCCGGGGCACGGGGGGCGACGGGGACCAGGAGGGCTCAGCCCCCCCGGCAGCGCCGCCGCTCGACGTCCGACATGATCCCAAAGATCCCCCCGAACCGTCCCAGGCTCAGGGCGGGAGGGTGCTCACGAATGGGGCTCGAGGCGCCCCAAATCCCCGTCCCGCAGCGAGCGCAGCCCCCGGGGAGCCACCCCCTCCGCGGGCGCAGTGGTGCCGGGGCTGGAGGAAGGATTCGCGGGGACGGAGGCAGCGACCAGCCCTCGCTCCGGTTTCTCGCCGCCGCAGAAAGGCCCCGCGGGCCGGGAGCCACCGGCTGCGGAGGGTCGAGGCTCCTCGGGGAGAAGACGCACGAGTCGGGGGAGAAGGTCCCCGGAGCAGCGGCCCACGGGCAGCGCCTGCGATGGAAACCCCCCCCCCGGAGCCCTGCGGATCCAGCGCATCCCAGATCCCACCCGGATCCCACCGCGGGAACGGCGGCACCGAGCCGGGAGGGCCACGGGCCACGCGCAGGTGGAGGGCGGCGGCGGGGGCTCGCTGCTGTGTCCCCCCTCGGGCTCCCCCGCAATTCCAGGCTCCGCTCTTTTGTCTCCTGATTTTTGTGAGTTTAAACAAAAGCCGTTTCCAACCCCCCCACGGGGGATGCGGGGGCAGGAGGCCCTTGGGAGACGCGGCCGGGGCGGCTGCGAGCGGGGACATGTTGGCACGGGAGCGCGTGGCCCCCCCCCAGCCGCACACCTCGCTCCTCACCCCATTGTGCAGCCCCCCCCTCCCCATTTCTCCCTCTCGTGTCCCCCCCCCCGGCCTGACCTATCGTCCCACTCGCATTTACAGCCCAAGCGTCGGCTCTGAAAAGTGACTTCATGCTGAATTTGGGCACCGCTCGGCGTTACCAGCTCTCACGCTGCAAGCCCCGGCCCTCCTTTTCTTTCGCTCGCTTTCCCACACTTTCCCCCGCTCATTGTGTGCCCGCTGCTTTTTTTCTTCCCCTATTCAGCCCAAATTAGTCACGAGCAGCCCCCAGCTCGGAGAGGAAAAATAAATTAGGTGGTGTTTTAAACACAGTGGGATTGGAATGATTCTCCCCTACGCCCAGGAGGGGAAAACCCGGTGGGTGAAAGATGCAGCGTCCTCTGGAAAACAGCCCCCGGCACCTCCCCGGGGAGCTGGGGGGGGGGAGAGTGAGGGCAGCGCTGCCTGCGCCGCTGCCTGCACGGGCCGGGGACACCGACGCACCCGCACGGCAAAGGGGGGAGCTGAGCTCATCCCGACTGTGGTACCGCGGCCAAGGGAAGCTCAAGCCCATCGAGGGGAGGAGACGGCGCGAGGGAGGGGGAGACGCACTCGGGGCTTCACCGGCCTCGGGACCCGCCAGCGGAGGGGAGCGACCGGGGTGGGGGGGAGGATGCAGGGCTGGGACCCCCCCCCCCAGCTCCGGTTCCTGGGCCAGAGCGCGGAGCCGGCGGCGAAACGGGGCGTTGCGGGTTCTGCCAAGGCTCGTCCCAGCGCGGGGGTGAAGCCCCACATGCGGCGGCCGAGGCTGCGGGAAGGCGGGAGCCCGGCAGCCCACGGCCGCTCCTCGCCCTCCGAGCGCAGGATGTGGCCACCGCCGGGCGAGCTGGACCAGCAGCGTCCCACGACACGAGAGCCCCCAGCTCATCCCGGCGGCTCCGACTACGAGCCGGGGGCCGGAGCGAGCCAACGCGGCCAAGAGGCGTCGGCGCTTCCCCTCGAGTTCTACGACATCGCTCGGGCCGCGGCACCAAACCATCGGCCGTGGGCTCGGCCACAGCCCCGACCTGGGCCACGGCCGCGTCCCGGCGCAGGGGCAGGTCCCGGGGGCAGCGGGAAGCAGGAGGATTCGCAGTGGAAGGAAGCGGCGAGGGTGGGTCCGGCGGGACGAGCCCCGAGCGCCGGCGAGGGCCCGGCCAGGCTGGAGCGGCCCCGGCGGCACCTCGGGCTCCGCGCGCCGAAGCCGCAGACGCCAGGATTGCCTTGGAGAAGCAGTTTTATTATGAAATCGAGAATGAAATGCAGTGTTTGCCCTGGCACACTACAAAACATTTCAAGCAAATAACCAGCAAAAAAGATCATGAGCCAAATAGAAAATACATCTTACAAAATCTGACATACAAAAAAAACCAAAACCAAAACAAAAACCCCAAACGTTATTACATGAGATCAGGAAGGAGCGAGGGAGCTGCGGTTCACTCGGCCACCGACGACCAGACGCACAACGGAACCCCGAGGCTTTCAGCCGCCCTTGGGAAGGGAACGACGTCCGGGCACTGCCGAGAGTCCCCGAGGGCACGCGGACGCAGGCGGCTGCGAACACCAATGGAACAGAAGCAGTTTGAAGACTTCTACGTTAAAAAATATATATATTGCTCAGTAAGAATCAGGTCTGCGCCTGTGGAAAGTGGATTTACACCCCCCCCCCCCCCCGCTGTTCTCTCGCATCTCAAGGACCCAGCGGGGACAAGGCAAACGTCGCTCGGGTACGAGGCTGCGGCCAGAAATCAGAACCCTGGGCCGCGGCTCTGGGGCGGGAGGAGGGTTCCAGCCACAGCACCCGCCCGAGGCCGAGCGGGCGGATTTCTGCTGGGGCCGAGGGCCCGCGGGGGGGAGAACTCAGCGCTCGTGAGGGAAACTCATTCTCTGGGCGGGCAAAGGAGGGATGGACACGGGGCGGCTTCGGTCCCCCCCCGCCCCGGCTCCTGCGCTCCCCCAGCGCCGCCTCCACCCGCGCAGCCGCCCCAGGAATTGCCCTTTGCAGCTCCCCGAGAACAAAGGTGCCGTCCGAAACGCCAGAGCAGGGGGAAGCGCCCCACGAGCCGCGGCAGCGCTGCCTTTGGCGTGACTCGGCCTAATTTTTTTCTGTCATTTCACCCAAAGGGTCACGGATAACGCAGCAGAAGGACCCGTGTCCCTGGGCAGCTACTAAGACCTCCCACCCCCAAGAGAGGGCCCGGGGCAGCGCCGGCGCTCTCCTGGCAGCTCGGGGAGGGTTGAGGCTTCTTCAGCAATTCTGCGAGTTAAAACAGCGGCAGCTGCTCTGGGGCAGAGAGGGGACGAGAGAAAACCCGGCCTGAGAACGGACACGGGACAAAGCGACTCTGCTGGTTTCTTGTTCAAGGAGAGAAACGTTTCGCCGAGCTCAGAGGAACCCGGGAAACGCAGGCGAGGCGCCGCGGGCCGCAGCGGGACGGGGGGAGCGGTGAGAACAGGCTCCGTGCGCTAACGCATCGCTACCTTCTCCTCCTCGTGCCGGGCCCCCGGGCTGGAGCCGGGCTTCATCAGCACCTCCCGCTGCGACAGTCCCCGTCGGGCTCGCCGGGGGAAGGTCCCGGAACCGCCCCGCGCCTCGGCCACCGCGCGCCCACCTCCCTTTTTGAAAACGTGAGACGATATAATGGAGAAACCCCTTCCCTGCCGTTCAACCTGCTGCCGAGGGGCGGGGGGTCGGGGCGCAGACCCGGGGCAGGACTCGGGTGGCGTCGAGACGAGGCAGCTCCTGGCGCGGCTGCTGCGGAGAGACGGCCCCGGAGCTGAGCCCCGGGGCCCTTTTCCCGGGGAGGAGCGGGGCCAGTCCCCGGGGCGGACGCGGCGTCAGCCGGCGAAGGGACAGCGCGCTGCGGCGAGCCGGGCGTCCTGCGGCTGGGCAAGCGCCTGCTGAGGGCCCGGCGAACCCCGCTCCACCTCCGTCCCTCCTCACAGGCAGCCGCTGCGCTCCTCCCGCTGCTCCACCTGCCCGGTTCCTTGCCGGTTCGCGGCGCTGGGGGGGCAGCAGGACGCTCCCCGGCCCTCCCCGCCCGACGGCACCTCCGGCACCAGCTGCTGCCAGCGAGCGGGCCGCGGGCTGCTGGAGATGCACCGAGAACGGTTTCTTCTTTTTGCTCAACTTTTCTTCATTTTTAAATTCCGTGACTTGAAAAAATAAGTAGCACGATCATACAACTACGGGGGATTCCCTGTCTACTCATCACTAAAAACTAGAGAAACAGTGTGGGAGTGAGAGAAAGTGGGGGAAAGAGAGAGAAAGAGGATGCACGCACTCGAGAGGCACACTGCAAATGGGCTGAGGCTAAAAAGCACCGGCATCAGACGATCCCAAAGCGTTCTGCTCTTTTCCTCTTCTTTGCCTGCAAAGGGGAATTAGAAGGAAAAAAAAAAAAAAATCAGAACCAAAAAGAAACCAATGAACAAGTTCTTTAAAATCCCACACACAACCCGACGGAGAATTTATTAAAAATCTGCTATCGGTAACCAACGCCAGAGCTCGGTGGCTCCGGCCTCTTCCTCAGGGCACCGACACCAAGTGAGTTCACGGGAGCTACCAAGTTTTTCTCCCAACGCGGGGACAAAGAGCGCCCCAAAACCCGGCGGAAACATACAGTGCCTGAGATACAGTGCTGCTGGAGTCACCGCGTCTTGCTGGCAACGCGCTACAAAGGGGCTGAGCTGGGAACAATGCCGACTTCAGAGGCCTGGAAACCCTTCCAGGCAGTGGGGAGGTGGGAAATGTAAAAGGGCAAAGGGTTAACACTCTCCTATTCATGGAAAAGGTGAGAGGGACACACTAAAACGCATTAAATATACTATTGCGTCTCTCAGATATGCCTTTAAGCCGATACACGAGGGGCGTATAAATCTTAATTTTTAGCAGGATAAATAGCCCGGGGGCAACAGAAGCCCTAATCAAGAATCTCCAGGGGAAAGGTGCATTTGAGTGCACACAATACCAGTAAAAAGACCTTTTTGTTCCAGGCACAATCTCCAAGTGACCTAACGGAAAAGCATGGAATCCCTCGGCCAGCCGCCCCCTCCGCGCGGGCCGGAGGGGCTCATTCTCCCATGCTCGGCAGAAGGCTGGGAACGCCGCTCCCCGCTTCACACGGGGCAGCGTTTCTGCAGCAAACCCAAAACAAAACGCGCACACACACACACAAAAAAAAAAAAAAGCCCCCAAACCCCACCTGAATTGTTGAGATTGCTCTTAGGAACCAAACAAAACCCACTTCTCGTCTGGCGAGCCCAGGAGCCATCTGGTTAAGCAGTTTCCAAGCCCCAACCCTCGCCCTGCCGCAACCTTTGCCACTCGATTGTTAAGGCGGGAGCCCCCAGCCCCGAGGGGTCCCTTTGTCCCCAGGAGAGGGGTCCCCGACTCCGGCTGAGCCGCGCCGGGGCCGTATTTACGTGGCACCATCGGTGCGCGCGGGCTCCCCGCCGAGCCGAAGGCGGGAGCTGCCGCGCCGGAGCTCAGCCTGCACGGTGACTCGGAACGATGTGAAGTAGAAGAAAGCGTAAAATGTACCTAAAAGAGCACAAAAGTGCCCTGAGGAGGTTACAAATTTAAAAGATGGGCCAAAAGCAGAGAGGACAGAACAAAGCACGGAGGAGAAAAGCTGGAAACAGGGTCAGCATCTCAATCCTCATTACACGGGGGTCTCCGGGGGTTTACTGATGAAGACCTACAATAGCATCCGAGGGGAAGCAGCCGGGGAATTGCAGAGCACGAGGAGCGGAGAGAGTCAGCTCGAACCGCGGGGAGGGGGAACCAGGGTGGGGGAAACTGGAGTAGAGCAGCTGTGCCCCCCCGGCTCTTCTGGAAGGATCCGTGCCACCCCGCACGAGGAGGAGCCGGATGCCAACGCGCGCTGGCACGCTCCCGCGCCTGGGCAGGCTCCAGAGCAGCAGTTCCCGCAGGAGCCCGGGGAAAAACCGCAACAGATCGGCCGGCGGAAGCTCAACGCTGGCTGCCGAGGCCAAGAGGCCACGGGTGAGCACCCACCCCCCGCTCGGGGTCGGCCCCACGCCGGCGCGGGCGGGCTGGGGCACAGAGCCGGGACCGTCACCGCTCCCCTCGGCGTCCTCGAGCGCTCCCCGTCCGCTCAGGAAAAGGTTTTACCTCTGTGTCCTCTGTCGCTCCAGCCCCGGCTGAACTCGTTACGATGCCAAACCGCTCCTTTCTCTTCTTCAGTTTCTCATCTTCTTCACTCTGGCACAAAGAAGGACGAAGATTTATTTTGTTGGCAAGGCCCCAGGGTGCTCGTTTAACGGTAAATCACGTTCCTCCTACCCCCAGTCCTCCCGCAGTCGGCTACCAGAGCACCTGCTAGAAGTTGGAGCGAGGCGGCGGAGACGCCGGGTGCGGAGCGGTTCTCCTCTGCCTCGGCCAAGGCGGCTCCCGCGGAGCGCGTCGGGCAGCGAGGGCGGCTCTGGGCAGCGACCAGCCAAGACGCACAAGGGCAGCGTCGCCCTCCCAGCCCGCGGCACGACCTCCCCAAATCAAGCCACAGCCCCCCCTCCCCGTCCTTACAGCGCCGTTCTCTTCGCTCCAAACTCCGCGCTCAATCCTGAGCGGGGCGGAGGGTGGAAGGACAGGACAGACGCTCGTCACGGCCGCTGCGACGAGGCGCGTGCGAGGGAAACGCCAGCCTCGGCAGCCAGAACCTCCCCTTTGTCTGGACGGGGCCCGGGAAGGGTCTGGGGGAGCGTTTCCAGCGGTCGCAAGGACCTTCGCGATGCCCTTGGGGAGGGGGCAGTCCCGACGGGCACCCCCACGCTACGGGGGCTGCGCCGCTTCTCTCGGAAACGTTCCCGGTTGGAGACGGAGGCTCGGCGCTCGCCCTCTCTTCCCAAGTCTCATCTCATTTATTTTCAGCCCAAGTGAACAAATTTCTGCTGACATTCCCCAGAGCCCTCCGAGCCCCGCTCCTCAAGCTTCTCCAGAAAACCTGGAGGCTGTTTTGCCTCCGCTGCCATCGCCCACGCCGACGTCCCGATCGCCGGTAACAGCCAAACCCACCATCGCCTGTAAAAGCCTCCACGCACCCGTTTTCTTGCGGATTTACTCCCACCTCGGGCTGTTCCGTGCCTCTTTCAGGCCATTTCTGCAGTTAAGGCCGCCTGGTTCCTTTGCCAGGCTCCTACACCGCTGCTCCCCCCCATCGCTAAGGGCATCTCGGTGTTCTCACCCCCCATAACCCCCTCCAGCACCTCCCGCGATCCGAGGGAGGGCGGCGGGTTCCCACCTCGGGGAACCAGAGGTACCAGCGCCTGCGGCTCAGAGCGAGGGGCAGCAGGCGGGAGGAGAACAAGGGCACCGTTCCCAAGAAAACACACTTCCAAGTCCCGGCGCTCCACCCGGATCAGCTGGAATTAGCCGGCCAAGCAGCGGAATCGAGCTGGACACTGATCCGGTTAAGCTCAAGGTCATAAACCGAGGCCATGAGCAGCCGAAGCGGCGCAGGAGCGGCACCGGCAGCGAGCAGCGGGGCGACCCGGCCGTGCCGAGACCTTACACAAAGGCGGCCGCGGCGACTCCGTGACTCCTGACGCGGCCAAGTGTTGTGGCAACAGGCCCGGGCCGGGCGTTTGAACCCGCAGCTCAGCGGTTCTCAAGCTGCGGCTCCGCAGGAAGCGGCCGTGGCCCCAACACGCCGGATCCCCCCGCGGCAGAGCCCCCCCTCCCCGCCCCACGCCGCAGCTTCGCCCTCCTTCCCGCAAATCCGCAGCGGGAGGATTTGAAAAGGGCTCCGGCGCGAGGACGTCGCCGCCCTCACCCACCTGCTCCGTCCCGCCGGTCCCGCGCTCCGCGGTTTGTCAGCGAAGCTACGAGCAAAGTTAAACCCCCCCCCGGCACTCCCTGCCCTCCCCAGCCCCGTCCTGCGGCGAGAGCCCCCTCCCGCCCCAGCACGGGATTATTGCAGCTTTGGGGAAGACGCAACGTCCCAGAAGAGCGGCGAAACTTGGGGGTTGTGAACAAAGGAGGCCGGAGGGATCATCATCCCGGGGCCGGGGAAGGAAAAGTCGCCCGCTGGAGCAGCACGACGTTCGCGCAAACCCCGGCCACACAAAGAAAATCCGACCTGTGCCTCAGCGACATTAAACAGGCTCCGAAAACCCACCACTGCTGCCCGCGTGGTTTAAATCCCCGGAGCGGGAGGATGGCCCCGGAGCCGCTTTCGAGAAGAAAAGCGCTGTGTCTTTAATAAAAGGACACGGGAGGCTCCCAGGGACCGCGGCGAGCTGGAGGTTTTTATTTATTTTTTCGGTGAGCTGCCCCCACGTCTCCCGCCCCCACCACTGCCCTGCAGGGAAAGCACAGAACCGTCCTCCTAAATCAACACGGTCCTAATGATCTCGCTCACTTGACCCCCTAGCACGCCGGTGTCAGATGCAAACACGCGTACAATAAACTTCACTCCATCTTGAGCTTCTCGCTGACAGGTTTTGATTCATGGGGTGCTGAAACCCATCTGAGGAAAATTACCTCTATCAAAACGCTGCTATCTCTGCATCTATCAACCCCTGGTAGTGCCCCGGGGCCGCGCTCCGGCGTGCAAATGGGTGCGCCAGCCTCCGCGGGGAAAGCTGACCTTTCTGGCAGGATGGCAGATTTATTTTCCAACCTTACTATTTCTAGGCTTGTTCCCTTTGCGCTCACGCCACGACAGTTATTTTGTAGTTTGTCTAAAAAAGGGGGGTGGGGGGAAGAAGAGGGGGGGGGGGGGAAAAAAAATAAAGCTTTGATGAAGGACTCCGAGCCCTGAAGCCAAAGTCTCTCCTGCGATCCGGTGACCAGGGAGCGTTCACACAAGCGTATCGGTGTATTTGCGCCGCGCGCCAGCCCGAAGCTTTGGTTTCCGCCCCTAAATTTCATCAGGGCGCAGGCCCAGCTCCGCACGGGGCTGCTGTCAGCCCACCCCCACGGGAATCTGCCTCGGGAGCCGCCGCCTCTCCGGGCCAGGTCCGGGCTCCCTCCTCGCCCCGATGAAGCCCCTCGGCCGCCGGGCGCGGCGGGGGCTGACACTGCACCGCCCCGGGCAGAATCTGGCCCTTCTGTCCCCAAGGCTGATGTCACCTCTTCCAGGCAGGGAAGGACACAAGGAGAGGGGGCTCGTCCCTCTGCACCACGGCGTTCTGACCAGCCCCGCGCAGCACCCGGAGGGTCCTCGGGCTTCCAGCAATTATTTTTCCTTTGAAGCAAGTGATCTGGGGAAGACGTCGCGAAGGGCAGCGGGGCTGCACCGCTCCGGAGCGGAACAGTGTCAGCACCACCAACTCCAGGTGTAACCACTTGTCCTCCAGCTCCCACCGCTTATTCCCAAAAGGGAGAAGGAGCCATTAAAAAACGGGCCCGTTCCCCCTCTCCTGGGAGAAGGCTACTGCTGGTGCTGGGAGAGTTAACGCCACAAGGCACTAACTGGTGCTTTTCACAGGGTGCAGAGCTCTGGCACTGGCCAAGGGAGCCGGGCTGGGGCACCCGCTCCCTGCGCAGACCCGGGCGGCCGCTCGCCTCCCCCCGTCGGCCGCGATTCCTGCGGCGGCCGCGGCGCTGGGGTGCGATGGGTGGTTACCCCCCCCGCAGGGCTCCGGCTCTGACCCAGGGGAAAGCCCAGCGCCAGGGCGGCCGAAAGCCCATCCCGGAGCCCCTACAGCATCTCCCTGCCTTTGGCGTTCGGGGCGAGGAGCAGAGGAGCCGCCCTCGAGCCCCAGCGCCTACGAGCTCCTAATAAATGATTCCTCCGGCGCGTCTCCGCTCCCAGCACCGAGCGAGCTGCCGGCGAGGCCCCACCGTCGCGTCCGGCTCCGGAGCGAACAGCCACCGCTCTACGTGTGCGCTGCCACGTGAGACGGGCTCGTCCCGCGCAGCCGGGCGGGGACAAGGATCAACCACCAGCCCGGCCCAGGCTCAGGCCGGGGGAAGGTGAGGCAGCTCCCCCCCGGGCAGGACAACGCCTCGCTCCGTGCGCCCGCTCTGTATTTTCAAAAGCCCCCGTCGCTGTGAAATCGCTGCCCCCGAGGCCAAGTTTCCCGCCGCAGGGGCAGAGAACGCTGCCTTCTCCGCAGATTAAAGCATCCCCGGGAGGAAACTGCTCCGGGTTTGTAGATGAAGCCCCGAGTAGCCTCATCACAAATGCAGAGAGAGACACGAGGCTCCGTAAGCGCATCCTCGGCGTTTTCCTTCTGGAGGACGGACGGGTGCGTGCCCACATGTGTGTACAAAACCGGGCCCTTCTGGTCACTCTGCTGTATCTCGCCGCAGCATGACGGATGGCAGGATGAAAAGCAGAGCCCCGAGGCTTTCAGGCGATGGTAGATTAATGATGACATGGCCTTGACCTCCAAAAGGTAAAGGTTATGAAACACTCAAGGGTAACTGGGCTTCCAATTTCATACCCGGAGGGTGAATGACAGCAACCGATGGTTTTATTCTCAGAAACACTCCAATCCTGGGACGCACAGCTGTCACCCACCACCTTTTTGAAATTCATCTCAACATATTTATTCCTCCTGTTTCTCTCCCCGAGTGCTGCCAAGTCCTTCTGGAGTTGAAGCTCCCGCACACCCGCGAGCGTTCAGCAGGGGACGGGAAGCGAGAGGGAAGCCCAGGGTTTATACTGAAATATTCCACGTGCGCTTTACGCCCCCCTTCCCATTTCCATCCCCTTCCCACCCACAAAACCGCGTTTCACGCAGGAGCCGGTCGCCTCACAGCACGCCAGAGCCAGCCGCAGCCTTTCTCCAAAGTCACACCAGCGCGAGGGCTCCGCTTAGATTAGAGACGCGCGGCAGGAGCGGGCGTGAACGTCCCCGTCACAGTCCCTACACAAACTGCGCTAGAAGGACCCTCTGTTCTGCTGCCACAGAGGAACGACTCCTAAACGGCGCAGCTTATACAGAACGACACCACGTAGGCGGATCCAAGGGCCTCGATGCTTTTCCGAAGCATTAAACAGCTTTATCTCCACGGAAAAGAGCCACCAAACCCCCCAGTGCCAGGAGCTCAACTGGGGGATTCAGAGAAACGTCCCCTTCGCCAACATCCACGGCGGCCAGGTCCCACCGATGGCCTCACGCAAACACAGCCCGGACCAGGCTGCGCCCCCCACGCCCTGTGCGCTCCCCGCTGTCCCTCCGGGAGCTGCGTTACAGAATTAGTCCACAAAGTCACCCGAAGTTGGAGCAAAGCTTGATCTTCTGGCTTAATTCACCTGTGAAAACCAGCTGTAAGCGCCTGGGACGAGCCTAGCGCGGGAACAGCCCGAGCTGCGGGTCCCTGAAGGTCTTTATTTAGCAAAGGAGATGGGAAGGATCAAGAGCACGAGCTGTTTAAAACCCCAGAGAGGTCCCGGTCGACTCGCTCACGCTAACGAAGCCTGAGCAACACGGGACCGCGACCGGCTGCTTTCCTGGACTAACTCACCTTCTCAGCAACGTTTTTTTATACAAGCTAAAGGAAACAGGCGACCGCGAGCGTGCTCCTCGTCCCTTCTTCCCACATACATCTGGGGAAACAGGTTGGGAAGGCAAAACAACCACCCAGCTGTTTTTCTGCACGTGGCATCGGGCAGGAGCCGCGACAGGTCTGAGGGTTCTGTGCCAAGACACCGCGGCTTTCACAGCCAGAAGTTTACGCTCGTCCCAAACGGGATCAGCAGGGGAGGCAGAGCAGAAAGTCGCAGCCGTGTGCTAAGGGTGCACCTGCAACTCTCCCCACGCCCAGCTGAAAAGCACTCGTCAATTTTGACATCAGGGACGAGGCAAACGCGTCAGGAACGCCGCACGGCCGTGGGACGGAGACGCCTTTCAGGTGCCCCACAAGGCAAAAGGCCTCGGAAGGGGCGTTTTGTCTCTCCGCACCCACCAAATTAAACATCATACGGTGGTCACTGGGGCTCTTCCCTCCTGAAGTTGACTGGCCCCGGCGGGGGGAGGCTTTGGGGTGAGCCCCCACCTCGGCCCCGACCCCCGGAGCGCGTTCCGGAGCGACACACCTGGCTCTGGAGCGGGCGGCCGGCAGAGTTAAAGCCGCTTGGCAGAGCAAGAGAGTTTTCCCTCGGCGAGTCCAGCTGTTGTTAAAAAGAGGCAATCGGGCGATGACTAAACATGATTTGAATTGCACATTAGCCTCAGATTTAAAAAAAAACCAACACAACAACCACACATCCATTCTATTCAAACCCAACAAGCGCAAAAACGGCAACACACCCCGGCAAGGTTAACCCTTCCCAGGCGAGCGGCGGTGCCAACCCCCACGCCGAGCCCACCGCAGCGTCGACGCGCTGTCGCTTACGAACTGAACGAAGTCCCGGCCAAAGGAGGTGAAACCGCAGCGAGTCTGTAGAATGAGAAAACTCTTGGGTGCAAACGCGCCCGCTGGGACCGCCCGGGGGGCGGCAAAGACGCTCCCCGGAGCCGCGCAGGTTTGTTCCGTGGGGATCCCAGGGAACGCGGCGTGATTTTGACTCGCAGCTGGTTTTATCTTCGGGTTCTGGGAAGGCGGGTGAGCGCCCAGCACCCCCGACCCCAAAGGTAAAAGATTTCTCAGCAATAAGTGAAGCAGGTTCAGCGAGAGATCAGAGTTTCCTCCTGCTGCCCAGAGGCTCCCGGGGCACCCCTGGCCCGGCAGGGACTCTGCACCCCCCAGACCGACCTCGCACCGCGGCACCAGCGGCTCAAGGAGCGGCGTTAGCGACCCGCCAGCAAAAGTATGACCCGGGAAAACCGAACCAGGCTGCGGGAGCAAAGCGGCCGGGCAGAGCAGCACCTCCCGACGCAATTCACTGCCCGGAGCTTAACGATGAGACTTTGCGCTAATCTAGAAACGACTCCCAGCGCTGACCTCCACGCAGAGCCGCGCGGCGCCGGCCGTAACTCCGCCCTTCTCTCACCACTCAGGCCTGGTTTCTCTTTGAGAAGCAGCAGAGCGAAGGCTGGATGATCGATTCGCTCCTAGACCCAACTTTTTCTCTCTGCCAAACAACTGTCTGGAGCCGAGGGCTGGCCCGGACCCTGCGCGGCCCCGCACCGACGGGCCAACCCTTCCCCCAGCCGTGGGTCTGACTTCTAGGCCGGACACTTGGATTTTCACCCTTTCGCCCCCCGCCAAGACCATCCTCAGGGATGAGCAGAGCAGCCCCAAGGCAAAATCCCGCGGAGGGAGGCCGTGGCGTAGAGGGTCAATCCATCAGATTCCGGACAGGGAACCCCACCGCAGGCGCTCGCTGCCCTGCCCCAGCCACCGGGAGCTGAGCTCCAGGAAGAGTTGACGCCCAGCAGCACCCAGGGCCGGCAGCACCCAGGGCCAGCACCACCCAGGGCCACCTCCAGGCAGCGAGGTACCGCGGAAATCCGACCGAGGGACACCCACGTAGCAGGCTAGAGGGGAAACACGTGGGCCGGTGGGCTTCACCCGACACAGCCCAGCACCTCTAGAGCCAGGAGGGACGTGGGTGCTCGTCCCCTCCACACGTACAACGCCCTCAGCCCACCTTCGAGCAGGAGAGATGAAAGGCAGTGGGTAAAACGCCCAGAAAGCCCCTTATGTTTGATCTTTTATGGTCCCTTAATTTGGTTTCTCCAGTATCACTAAAAGCTTGAGACTCTAGCGGAGCTCGAAGGGAAGCTCTAGCAAAAGAGCTGCTGCTCTGCAAATATTTGACTAACTAAACCCTATAATTGTTAAATCTCATTTATTCCTCCAGGATGGCAGGAAGCGTCTCAGCTCCAGGGACGACTCCTCTCCCGGCCAGGCCTCCCCTACGAACCCCCCCCACTCGTTTTTATGCCTTTTAAAGAACACGGATGGCCTGAGCCTGGGAGAAGGTGTATTAGCCACTAAATTACCCGTGGAATTAAGCTGTTCCATCCCACACGTTATTACAAGACCATGTTTTTCAAGAAGCTTCTTTTGGCCCCGTGGGATGAGCCTGGCCGCCTGACGGTCCAACCTACAAACGCACGTGACACACCCGCAGCAAAAACATCCAAAAACCTAAATCTGCGCATTCTGACCCAGCCACGCGCCGGCGGCGTCTCCGCAGGGCACCCGCTCGCAGACGCTTCTGGAGAAAGATTTTTGGGAGGGTCCTGGATCTGGATCCACGTTCAAGGGTCTCTAAGCTTCCCCGAGTTCAGCGCTCCCCAACCCCGCAGGCGTCGGTGCCCCGAAGGACCCTGCAGAAAGCGCAGAGCCGGGGGAGATCGGCTCTGCCATCCCGTGCGCGGATCGGAGCGGGTTTTCCGAGAGAGCGAGCCTTTCACCGCTGAATTAGTAAGACCGGGAAAACGTTTTAGGGGCTGAGCCCACGGAGCATTTGCTTTCACAGAGATTTTTCTAACGCTCCTACAAAGCCGTCGGCACCGTGCGCACGGCCGCGGCGAGGAAGCTCAGAGCCCCCTCAAAAGCCACAGCCCGAGGACGCGGCGCAACGTCACCGCAGAGCCCAGCGCTGCCGGGGGACACGAACCGCTGAGTCTTCCAGGAACAGAGCGAGCTGCTTCAGTTCTCTTAATTAATTAAAAGGCTTCAGTGGAAAGGAGCGGGTCCTCCGCAGGAGCGCACAGGGTTTAATTCACCCACAGATGTTCCTCGCAGCCCCCCTCGGCGTGCGCGCGGCACACACACGGAGGGGTTTGGGGCTGGTTTTACTTTTGTCCTCTGCGGTGAAGAGGGGTGAAGGGGGAAGCTGACTCTGCGGCTCCGGCGGAGGCCGTGCAGGGCCGGGAGCGAGAGCCGGCTCTGCCATTCTTCCCCCGCCGCTCCTCCAAATTCCTGCAGCCAAGTGGTTCAAGAGCCCCTGAATGGGACATAATGACATCATTGATTGAATCATAATAGAGGGGGAAAGGGGGGGTGGGGAAAAGATGTATTTGTGTTACAGACAAAAGCGAAGTTCTGTTTCACAGCGGGGACCAATGAAGAACCAGATGACTGGGCAGAGGGAGGTCAGAGAGTCCCCCCAGCGCCGTCCCCCCCGGGAGCGAGCCCTCCGCCACTCCCCGAAGGTTTGGCCGGGCCGCGGAGCCCTTTCAGGCGGCGCCGGGATCAATGCGCGAGCAGGAGTCGCCCTGACCCCGCGCAGCGCTCTCGTCATTTATTTTTGAAATGACATCGCGGGGGTGTGTAAGCGCGCGCAAAGGGCTGGGGCGGAGGGGGAAGCGCTTCCAGGGGGATAACGGTAAACAGCAGATCGCTGCCGGAGCCGGCGGCAGAGGGGAGCGACAGCGCAGCGCGAAGCCGCTTCTCGTTCGGTTGTTTCACAAGAGCTTTTTTCCCTTTGCGACAGGACGGCGGTGGAGACGGAACGGCGGGTCTGGGGGAGCTGAGCCACGGCGGTGCTGCGCCGGTGACGCCCAGCAGAAGCCCCCAGGGCCCTTCTGGGGGGCAACCGAACGCCCAGTCGACATTTCTGTTGGGAACAAACTTCTGGGTCTCTTCAACGGGTGTTTTTTCATCCTGCCTAGGCAAAGGCTGGAGAAAACATTCAGTCAGCACTGAAACGATAACGAAAGCCACAGGCTTATCGGCTGTAGAAGGGCCTAAGAAGTTCTCACGTGCCCAACCACAGGAGCTTCCAGTGCCACGAGAAGGACGGTGACGCCGCGTACGGATGCCACCACCGACCCCAGGATGGCTCCGCGTGTGGCAGAGCCGAGGGACGGGGACCCCGAGGGACTCCCTCAGCACCCCCCTCCCCTCCCCCTGCAGCCCGAAGCCTTCACACAGCCAGGTCGCTCCAGCCCCAAACTCCCCCAGCACCAGAACCGCGGCCACTTACGCACTGAGCAGAGCAGAGGGCGGCTCCACCTTCACCCGACGTGGAGCTTATTCATGGGGAAGCGAGAACTAAACCCTTGCAAAGCCCCTGGTAAAGCGCAAAGTCAGAAAGTCCAGAATTGAAAATTCAGGAAAGCGGATAAGGAGCAAAATCCCCAGCGAAGCACAAACAAGAGGGACGGGGGGTCTGCCCGAAGGGGGTTCACGAGAGGAGCCTGGTCATGGTGACGCCGGCTCGGGGCTGCAGCTGCCAGCGCTGCGGGAGAAAACACCACCGGGAAACACGGGGGGCAGCTCTGCACCCCCAGCACCTCCCGCACCGCTGTCACGCAGCGCCCGCGCCCTCCGGGACGGGGGGGGGAAGCCGGTGCCAAGATTTACAAGAGTGTGGGTAGCTGAGGCAGCAGGAGAGAGGGAAATTATTTTGGATATGCTGGAGAGGAAATGCCAGAGGGGAGGAAATAGCAGCAGCTGAGAGCACAGGTGACCGAGGGTCACAGCACAGGCACCGCCGCTGCGACGCTTCGGGACGGCGGCTCCGGCTTCCCAGCCCCCCGGGCACAGCGACTGGCCCGCTGCCGCACAGCTGAACTTGAACCCTTCTGGCACAACCCATTGTAGGGGAGCAGCGGGAAAGCACTGGCGTCCCCGCCGAGGCAAGAGGACAGAGGCCTCCCGGGAGCGCTGCGCTTGCCCTCCTGCGCTGTTACATGCCCGCGGGCCCACGGGCAACCCGGAGCCGTGAAATGATGCTCCTGCCCCGGCAGCTCAACACAGCAACGGCTCCTCACAGCCCGCGCGGCGCGGCCCAGCTTTGCGCCGCGTTAACGTCGCTGCTTCCTATTGGCGTGACGCGGGCGCGGGGTAGAGCACGGAGCAGAGCCGCGAGCCCCTGAAAGAGCAGAGAGGCCGCGGAGGCAGGAAACTCGAGGGTATTTCACGCTTTTAAGATCTGCCTAGTCCAGAGCAGGCGACAACCCCTCGAAGGGCGTCTCAATCCAATACTTGTGTTTCAAATTCATCTTCGCTCCCTCCCGGGAATCCGCCCGCACGGAGCCGGGCCGGCAGCCGCCACCGAACCCGCCGGCGCAGGGGCTGGTGTCCCCCCACGCAGCGCTCGGGCTCCACAGGCCCAGGGACACACACGGCCTCGGGCTCCTCGGGGCTGCAGCGAGGCTTCTGCTTCCAGCAGCAAACCCAGACTCCTCTCCCCTGTACTCCAGTTATCCGCAAGAGAAGAGGCTGGTTAGACAAAAACCCTGTTATTCGCCTTCTAGGAAACACAAGACCAGAATTTCCTTGCACAACCCCGTCGTGTGCCAGCTGGCTCACCAGGGATCGGGACTGGAAACCCCAAATCCTCTTCCCAGAGGAGGCTGTTGCGTTGCCCTTGGCCAGAGCACATCGGGCCAGCGAAAGCCACCACCGCGTCCCTCAGGGAAACTTGTTTTGTCTTAAACAAAAACCACAAAAGGGAGAAAAACCTGAGGTTTGTTAAACTTTTACATTCCTCTTGTAACCTCAGGTCTTACTCTCCCCAGGGCTGCAGCCCCGGGAGGACCTGTGCTCATCCTCAGGCGGAGCAGTAAGCCCCGTGCTGGCTGTGCCGAGCCCTCCCCTCGCCGTGCCCGTGGCTCCAGCAGCGGCCCCGCGGCCTTCGCCAGCACCCCACGGCCTTCGTCCTGCCGCGCTGCCGCCCGGCTTCGCCACGGCCAGGATGAGGACGGGGAGGGCCCTGTGGGTGCAGGAGCGCTAAAAACAAGACTCCAACCTCCCCGCGCTACAAGGGGCGACACAGACATCTCACCCGCCGTCCCTCCGCCCAGGGATGCTGCCAAAGCCCTTCCCCGAGCGGCCCGGGAGGGGGCGGGGGCGGCGGAGGCCTCGCTTACAGCACCCTTGTGTTAAAACGTCCGTGACTGCCAGCACTATTCTTCACCTTGTCACTTCCCATTATCTTAAACCAACGGGCCCGCGCTCAGCGGCCCAACGTGGAGAACAGTGACGTCGCTTTGTGGGGCAGCGAGGGCAGAGGCGGCGAGGGCAGAGGCGGCGCATGCCGGGAGCCGCGGCGGCACGCAGCTGGAGCACGCCGAGAGCCGGCCACGGACCCGCGCGGGGCTCCTGGCCAGCAGCCAGCGGAGAAAAACCCCTTCTTCCAGGCTTAGTGCTCAGTTTCTCTGAATCCTCCCAGGGGCTGGACGCTCTCCAGCATTTACCTGCAAAAGCGTTAAGGCTGGAGCGCCCCAAAACTGCTCTTTCTCTCCTCAAGATGAGGTTTCCCTTTTGACTGAGGTTTCCCTCTCGGTACGGCTGCTGCTCCCTATCTGAGGTCAGACCTGCTCAGCAGCAGCGAAGGCACAAAAAGGCACAAAAAGGCACAAATCAGCTCCTTCGAGCCACCTGCCACGGAGCCGCTCCCGCCGGCAGCGGGGACCGACGGCCTTCGGGACGCGCAGAATCTCTCCGTGCCGGCCGCGTTAGTTCGTGTCGGGATCCTCCACCTCCGCTTCTGCACACCCACCCACACGATTCCAGCTCCGCTCTTCTATCTGACCTAGTTTCTACTTTCTGCAGGATTACTGAAAAGTTTCTGTAACAAGTAAAAGCACGAGGGGTGTTTTAGGGCGCTTTGCTTTCATTTTACTCTTTAAACCAGGACTATTTTTTAATCTTCTCCCTCTGTAAAGCCTTAGTTACCACTAGTCCAGCTCAGAGGGAGATGGAAAATCCTTTAAAAATTACCTAAAGCAGCTTTTTTAAATACCTAAAACCATTAAGATTTAAAAGCACAACGTCATGGGAATGTCAGGGCACAGGGAAAGCGAGTCCCGAGCGCGGCACCGGGGCAGAAGCGCTCTCGTGCGTCGCGGGGTCTGTCACGACATCCCAGCTCCCCCACGCCCGGCGCTGCCCTGCCCGCTCCACGTCTCACTGCGACGCTGCTCCAAGGGAGAAAAACTTTGCGGTGGCTGATCTAAGCGGCACCGAGCGCTTCATAGACCCGCTCCAAGAGCGGAGCCCGCGCGGCGGTCCCGGAGCGACGATGTGCCGACAACAGGCAGCTGAGCCATCAGCCGCTCGGGACAAATACAACGCCACGATGGTGACGACACCTTCCTGGGCCATCTGAGATATATTCTAATCACGGTGCGCTGCAGGAGGGAAAAGAGAAGGTGGGAGAGAAAGAGGAATTAAGATGAAGCACCCGGGAAGAGAAGGGGCTGGGTTATAACCCAGAGGAGACGGCTCCCCTCCACCCCGCCACAGCAGGGACCGGGTAGAAAGCCGAGAGGACAGCAACAGAAAGACACAAAGCTGACGACAGCCAGAAAAAGTGAAGTTTGGAAAGAAAATAATATTCAGGGGCACGAGCCCTTTCAAACAATGCAGGAGCCATCACTTCAAAGTGACAGCAAGAGGCATTTCTTGACAACAAACCGGCCGCGTAAGCCAATCACGCTCCTCAAACACGCAGGCATATGCCACCGCGCACGACACGGCCGTCCCCGGCGCCCGCTAGAAACAATCCTCGTCCACGAATCCTTTTTCCTTTCCTCTGCCAACATCTCCCCCCCCCACCACCACCCTTTGCTTCCTTGGTGGTTAATAGCTTCTCATCCGGGGCTGGCAGGGGGTGTTTGGAAAGACTGCAGGCAGAAAAATTATCCAGGAAAAGGATTCCTCCTCAGCACGTTATTATAAGCTTGCTGGAAGCCAAACAATTAAGCCAATTGTTTTCTCTCTCTCATTTAGCTGTTTTGTACACACACAGACTTTCTGCTGGTCCACTGACCCCTGCTCCCCTCCACCACACGAACGTCACGCAGCCAAGCCGCCAGCTCCGGCCAGCTGAGCTCAGGCGAGCGCAGCTCTGATCCGCTCCGTGTAAAACACGTTCTCATTAACCGGAATTAAACCAGCATTAATCTAGAATCAAGACTGATGGCCGCATTAAAACATTAACTCTTCCTAGCCAGGGGAGTCAGGTCCTCTCGACGAAGGGGACACGGCGGCGCCGCGCGCTCAGGGGCCGGGCCGGGCCGCCCGCGGGGCTCTCGAGGCGTCGGACACTCCAGCTGTAAAATGGGAGATTTGCAGCCAGGCAAAGAAAAACGAGGTTATTCGAGGGGACGCCGGGTTGGAGAGCGGCACTCCCCGCTCTGCCTCGCTACAGCCACGTCGCTTCACCTCTCAACACACACAGAAACTTCCCCCCGCCCCGAGAAGTCACCGAGGGGGTGACAGGCCGAGCTCCCGGGGATGAGGGACGACGCCGGGCACGTGTCCGGAGATTTGCGGCAAAAAATCCTTTGTTTCACCCCCAGCTTGGGGAAAGGCGTCGGGGGGAAGAGGGCTCCGAGCGAGGACCCCTGACTCGGAGCGACCCCGGAGCAGAGGCACTTCACCTCTCTGCTCCCAACCTCCGAACGGCCGAGGGTTAATCAGCTAATTGTTCCTGAGGCCGGTGGAGACCTCCACGTTAAAGAGGAGCTATAAAAGCCAATTATTTTAGTCATCTGTTCGATCGGGAAAGGTATTTGATAACGTAATGCAAAGGTGGCAAACAGAGCTTTTATGTCATCCCAAGGGCTCTCGCTGTCCATTTGGTGCCAACATTTTCTCAGCAGGAGACGTACGAGGCTATTTTATACATAAAGAGCAAACCACCCCCTCGGAGAAACGCTTCTGAATCCCGGCCCCGACGCAGGCGGCTCCCTCCGCAGCGTCAGACCCCGCACAGAGAACCCGCAGCTCAACATCCTCCCCCGGGGAGCGGCGCGGCGAGCGGCCCCGGGAGCAGCTGCCAGAGAGAGGGAACACTGACAAGTGTGGGGGGTTAAGTACAGCTAACGGGAGTCAAGGGATGGCAGCTTTAGGTCAGCGAGCGTGTGCTTTAACAGGAGGCCTCGGAGGGGAGAGGCAGTGCTACAGGGAGATAAACGCTTGCTTGATTTATTTTAAAAATTAATTTGATGGCCCCGCGCTGCCTTGAGACAAATGAGCACCTGCCTCTTCTGCTCCGGCACAGCCAACCTTTCTCTTCGCCCGCGACCGGGGTCTCGCTCTCCCTTTAGGCAGAGAGGAAGAGGATTTTAAACTTGAAAGATTCCTACCCCAGAGGGCTAACGGAGGGGGAAGGGGGGTTCAAAGCTACAGATGAGTTCACAGCCACTAACGCAGCTCTGCATTCGCTCACAGCAGGTCTGAAATCCCCCTTAGCTACGATTCTCCCCCCCACATCCCCCCCCCTCCCCAAACCAATTTGAATAGGAAATGAAGTGTGGCTCCGTGGAGACAATGGTTTATTGTAAAGTTTTTGCTGCGACGCACGGTATAAAAACCTGCCAAGACACATGTAAACATTCGCAACTGCCAGGCTCCTCCGTAATGAAAAGCTATAAAGAGCACCCAGGTGGGAAGCACAATACTACCAGCTAATTAAAGTAACCAATAATATTCCTCCCAGGAATGCGAGAGTGTGCTCTGCTCAGTGGGAGAAGCCACTTCTAAAGCCCATGAACTCGCCTTCCCGGTGGAACAAACAAAAAAAGAGACACGGCGCGGCCAGCCCGGGCGCTGGACACCGCTCCCAGAGCTTGCGGGGACACAAAGCCCGGCCCTGGGCAACCCGGAGGCTCGAGCTGGCCCCGCCACCAAGCCCAGACCTCGGGCAAGTCGTTTCCCCACGGTCGGTCTCCGTCGGGACGACGGGGAGCTCCTTAGGACACGGGGAGCCGCGGGCGCCGGCCACAACTCGGACCTCGCGCTTCGGGGGTTTCAGGTTTTTGCCAGCACAGGGGCCACGGCGCGAGCCAGGAGCCCGCTCCCTCCATAAGCCCGGCTTTATTAAGCTGCAGCCACACAATCCTACCCAGGGAAGGCCACGGCCATAAACACTGACAAGGCATATATTCCTCCTGAAAAATGGGAGCTCCTAGTGACAGGGTTAATGATGTTTGAGCAGCCTCTCACCCTGAGCTCCACATATCCCAGCTTTAATGCACTGGCCTCCTTCCCCCACCCCCAAAGGGACAGGAGAGGGAAGGGGGGGGAACAGCGACCTCCAATGCCAGATATTTTCTACATCAGTGAATTCCCAGGGCCAGTGGAATAAAGCAGAACACTCGTACGTGGAGAAACGGCAGCGGAAAAGGTCAAATCCATCCCCCCGAGGAGGAGAGGGGCTTATTTCGCAGGGATGGAGAGAAGATGAACCTCCCCTGGCTCTTACCCTTTTCCGCAGCGAGAGGAGAGGTCTCCATGCCAACATCATCCAGCTGCTAGAGCTGGACGATTCTTTTTCCCTCACCGCTATTTCTGAACAGTGCTGCAGCACGAGGCTCGTTACAGCCCAGAAGAGGAAAAGGCTATTTTTGTTTGGGAAGCGCACAGGATGTTGTATTAATCTCCGAGTATATATTTATCCTTTCTTCTGTTTTCCCCGAACACACTGAATTCATCTTCTCCCCTGTTTGCTACCGAACACGTTTGGGCAAGGGACGGTCGCTCCGGCGAGCGCATCGCTCCCCGGCAGACGTTTACCTCCACGCACGCCCCGTGTCCCCCCCCAGCACCGTTCCAGCCCCACCGACAGACCCGCAGGCAGCTCCTCGCGCGAGGGCTGAGCTAAACCTCTTCCTAGCTACGAGGACCAGAGGAGGGGTCGCGCTCAGAAGCTCCTGTATATTTCTCCCTTGGAAAAAATAAATAGCTTTAAGACCAAATCCATCCCCCTACAAAGCTCATCTCATTTGTACTTCAAAGGGTTATTTCCTACCAGGGAGCTCTGGACGCCTTCTCTTCAGAGAGCTCATTACCTCGGTCATTACAGACTTGGCTCCTGCCGCCATCAGAAATGGGCACTTACACAGCGCGAGTCAAACGCCGGAAAACCGACCGCCTGCACCAGCCCGCTAAAGGGTGGCTCTTCCCAGGCGAAGATTTGGAGGAACAATCTTAAAATTCAACACCCCTATGGCGCTGTTCCGCAGCCGTAACGCTCTCTCAGCCATACCCGGAGCCACCCCCGCAAAAACAAACGGGAGGGGGGATGAGGGAAGCGGCGCTGACAGGGCTCCCCCGGGGGCCGGGGCCCAGGCTGCTGCGCTCATAACGAGATGTAAAACCTCCGGCAGCACGAAGGCTCCGAGCGGCCACGGCGCGCTACGAGCCCGGCTCATCTGGAGGTGCAAAGTGTCCTGGAGGCCAAGGCACCTTACCTTCTTGGAGAGCGAGGAGACATTCAACCCAAATCTTTGAGCCCTTTCCTTTAATTTATCCATGTTTACCTACAAAGACATAGGAAACAATTTACATTTTTTTTTGACATTCAAGTGGCAGGGACAGCGGGAAGGCCGCCTCCCGGCGCGGACTCGGGCACAGCGACCAGCCCCGCGGGCGCCGCAGCGGCAGCTCTGCCAGCACCGAGGCCGCGGGGCAGAACCGGGCTCCCAAACGAAGCTGCCAGAATCTGCCGGTCCGTCCCTTCGCCTCCGCAAACCAGCCAAAGGACAAACACACCCCCCAGCTCTGCTCCCCCTCCCGAAGGAGCGGCCGTGTCGGACTGTTCCTGGGAGCTGCCTGTACCTGGGACCGCTCCTGGAGCGCTCCGGTCAACACAAACAGAAAAGAAACACCCTCCTGGGCAAACCTGCCAGTACTCCTAAAAATTCTCCCTGCGATCTGGCTGCCACGGGTTTACGAAGCCATCACTGCACCCTCACCCTTCCAAAACCTGCGCGACACCCCAGCAGGTCCCCGTCCGAGCAGCCTCCCGACGCAGCCCCCAGCCTGACGGGCTCCCCCGAGGCCTCAGCCACCACCACGGCGCTTACCCCGAACGCACAGAGACTCCCGGGGACGAGCCCTGGCGCCGGGCGCAGCTCTGCAGAGCAAAACCTGGCGCTGTTCTGCCTCGCAGATGCTCAGACGAGACCTTTTACGCCCCTGGCACCAGAGGAACTCTACGCCCCGGTGACAGACCTCGGCCTGGCTCAGCTCTGTCCCGCTCGTCCCCGACTGAGCACGCGAGCCTGGAGCCGGCTGCCCGGTGAGCAGAGCCCAGCCCCGCGCCCCGCGGGGCCCCCGACCTGGAAACCGCACGGGCAAAGCGGCATCGGCCAGGAAAAACCAAACAATTTCCTACAGGTCATTCGTCCTTTCCATTCCTGAATTCCAATTCCATTCCATTTCCATTCAAACAACAGAAAATGCAAGTCAGGCATGTGAAAAACCCCAAATACCCATCTCTGTTCCTTTCAGAGTTTCATTCTGAAATCAGCTCGTCTGGGAAAACCGTCCCAAGAGGCGGCCGCAGGGAGTGAACCCGGCGAGTTCAGGACACCCGGGGGGCTGTGACAGGAACACTCGCCCCACGGATGCTGCTCCCGGCCCGCGCCGACAGTTCACCCCCACGGACAGGAACCTCTTCCTACAAACCACAACCCGTGGGACGGGCCTGACCAGCAGCGACTCGAGAACAAGAAGCATTTCTTACCGTGGGTTTGCTGTCTGCAGAGAGGCCTGAAAGGAGGAGGCAAGAAAAAAAAAAACACAAACACCCCGTTAGAGACGGAACATCAGGAGCAGCACCTTTTCCAGCAAGAGGCGCAGTAAAGTCGTGGCGCGGCCCCGCACCCGGCCCACCAGGGACTAAGACCCGCTCCCCCGTCCCTCCCAGCTGCTGCCCTGCTCGCTACACAACCAGCCTCCCAATTTCTTTTTCGCCTTCAAATCACCTTCTCCCCCCACAAAACTGCTGCCGGCCCCCCTCGCTCAGGTGACTTTGGCAACTGAAGCGGGCGCTTTGGGAAAGCGAAGGATGCTGGGCCCAGCGCTCGAGGTGCCACAGGAACAGCCGGCCGGTGCCTTCCCGTTGGGCTCAGGAAAAACGGGAGTTCAGACACTTTTCCCAGCACCTCAGGGAACAGCCCCTGTCCTTTTCCTCCCGATTCTACAATTCCCGCTCGCAGCTCCTGGGCGTGGTCAGGAAAAGGGACAGAAGCAAAAACAAAGGTGGCCCCACCAGTAATTTTTTTACCCAGGAATAATTAAATATTTGCAGTAAGGTCACTCCACGGATTGGTTGTGCTTCACCTCCTCACCTTTAGTTGAAACTGTGGCCAAACCAAACCTGCCGAAGGTAAACAGAGCTTAGTCAGAAACTCGGCGAAGATAAGGTCGGCCAGAACCTGGCGCGTCAAGTCTCAGATGTGAACTTTTCCTTCAAACGCTTCTCACGAGTGCACTTGAGAAAACTGGTCTGGGGGCAGGATTAGCTGCCAGAGGCTGTTACTGGCCAACGCAATCGCTGCAGCAGCTCCTGCGCCCGCTCTGCAGACAGCAGAAAGCCCCTCGGCTCACCAGCGTTCACCGTTTTCCCCTTCATCGCCCCGTCTTTCCAGAGTAACCGTGCCGGAAGCGTCCCCGGTATTTCAGCCCAAGGAAGGAGCACAGCGAGCGCCGAGCACCCCCCGGTCAGACACAGCCCACGCTCGAGGCGGGGGTCTCCCACCGCGCGAGGGGCGGCACCGCCGGCGCCCGCAAACCCCCCGGCCAACGCGCGGACCAGCTCCTGGTTCCGACTCCTCGCCCAGGCAAGGGAGAAGGCTCCGAGCGCGGACTCACCGAGCTGCCCGCGCTGCCTTCTTGCTCTCCAGGCTGACGGGCACGTTGAAGCGTTCAGCCCTCTTCTGCATCCGCTGGAGGAGGGAGAGAAAGGAACCAACTGAGGAGGAGCGGAGGGTCGGAGGGTACAGAAAGGAGGTTCTGCGGACGGAGAGGCACGCGGACGCAGCAGGCAGAGAGATCACGCTCCGACGGGCCCCGTCAGACCAGCACCACAGGCTGGAAAGGGGAACAAACGCCCCCCACCGTGCCGCGGGCACCTCCCGTCGGTGCCACCCCGCAGCCGCCGGGATCGACGCTGACCAAAAGCGCTCGCGCAGTTCCGATACGCACAGGCCTAGTAAAAAAAAACTCATTAAAAAAAGCGATGCCACCGCTCCGCCGCTCAGGGAGCGGGAAAGGGGACGCGCCAGAGGAGAAGGGACCGGGGAGCTGACGGAGACAGGCGACTCTTTGAAGGCGACACGAGGCCGCGGCTGCGCGGGCCCAGCGCCGCACCCCGCGCCCGGGGAAGCCCTTGTGCCGGGGAAAGGGGCCGCGCTCCTGGCAGGGACTACAAAGGCAGCGGCCCCGCCGGCCCTCCCGGAGGCAGGAAGCACGCGGTAGGCACAACCAGCTTCGGCTGATTTGCAAGAAGAGGCAAACAAGATCTCCTTTTCTTCCCCCCTAAGGAAAAGGCCAAAGAAATATGCTAGAAAAGGGGATGGGGGGTGTTTGTTTTCAGGGAACTTACTGCCACAAGCCTTTTCACAAGAGAGCGCCACTATTCATGCCGTTGGCTCGAGCAGAGTTTGCCATCAGCAGCACAATTCAAGATGAAATTCAGCTGCGCAGAAAGGACTCGGCCTGGCGCCGGGCTCGGAGCAGCCGCCCCGCGCACGGGGGAGCTCGGCAACGCCGCGAGCGCAAGGCTTTGCCCCCACGAGGATTAAATCCCCTTAAAAGCTTAAGGGAAATATTTAACATTTTATTATTACACAAGGGCCCAAAAATGCGTTCGGTGTTTTAAAGGTTAGAGAAACAGATATGATTTTAATGGAAACATTTGCTTTAGCCCAAAGCACAGCGAGGAGCATCATAAACATGTGCACCAAAACATAAATGTTTAGAGAAGCTGGATCAGGAAGAGCACTCCTAACGTGTCAGTACTGAGGAGCTTTTACTCAGCTGAGTAGAAACAATAAAGGCAGAAAAACGACCACTCGGGTCAAAGCAGATTTCCTTATTCTTTCTGACACTTTGAAGAACATCCAAAAGAAACACCTGAAGAAGCAGCTGCTGGAGGGACTCGACTAGAGCCACGCGAAGGCGCCGCTCCCCCAGCACCCCCCGACACGGCTGCTCTGCGCCCTCCCAGGCTCGAGCCATCCCAGCAAACCGCTGGATTTCAGGCTGGGCTCACGTTTGTGTCCGTTTATCCCTTTCCCAGCAATTTGTCTCCTCGCTTTTTGAGCTCATCTCTGTTTCTAGCATCTGTAACAACCCACATCGAGTCTCCAGCGTTCAGTTATGCACCGTATGGGAAAATAACCCCCTTTTATCTTCAAAAACCAGCTACAACAATTTTGCTGGGACGTAGCTGACTCACACTCGACCAAAAAAAAAAAAAGAGAGCGGATTTCCTGCGAATAGGTTCAGCAGAATTTGAAGAAAGGGCAAGAGCGTAACTGCATCAAGTTCACTTAACGAGCTCTTTCACCAGCTACGGCCACGGGCAGCCCCACATCGCGGGGGACGCGGCTCCTGCGGCAGCACCTCCAGCTCCCGTCCGGGACCGCGTTTCTCCTCATTACGCCCTCCCTGAGGTCATAATCCTCCGCTTGCGCCATCACCCTGGTTGCTGTGGAAATGCTCGTGTCCCAAACAGAAGATTAAAACTCTAAAGTAGTGGTGAACAGCAGGGAGACGAGAATCGTGTTTTCATAGTGATTTCTTTCTTATGGAACACGAGCAAAAAACTAAGGGGGGGGGATTAGAGAAGCACAATCAGATTCCTGAAACTCAAAACTTTCGCAGAGTTTTCCCAGAGGAATCGGCAGCTTCTAAGTGAGTTTGTCTTAAATAAGCCCAGCAGATGTGGCAACGCTAAAGGAGATAAAGATGAGCTCTTTGCTCAGCTCGGTCCCTCCCCGCCCGATCGCTCTCCAAAGCGTCCCCTCAAAGCTTTGTCGTGTCTGACGCCATCGGCCTGGCAGCAAGTGCCGAGGGACGGGGACGTGCCGCAGCCCGGGGAACTCCCCGGCGGAACTTTCCGCCTTCACGAGGGCAACAAACACACTTGACACAGCAGAGTCGTCAGGGAGGCGGTTCAGATCTACCAGCCTTTATCACCCAGAGCGGAGGACGCCGCGGGGCAAAGCCCGTCTGCGGTGAACGACTCGGCTCGTCGCCGCCGAGTTGGAAATATTGAGGTAGGGTCAATGGTGGTTGGTGGCAAAGAAACGGCAGCGAGGAGAGAGGCGCTAACGGACAACGGGAACCGTCCCGAGAGATCCAGCGCCGAAATGAAACGCGCTGCGGCGTCGCTGCACAGCCAGCGACCGGTCGTCGATAGAAAACCAATGACAAATAAAGCAGGTTTACAGTGGAAATATAAAAGATTCTGAATGAAGGGAACAAGGAAACCGACACCTCGGAGGATGAAGCAGCAGAAGGGTCCTTACCTCCATCTGCGATATCTCCGACGTTATTTTCACCACCTTCTTTTCCGTAATCCTAGAGGTGCGGGGAAAGGGAGAAATCAGTCAGACCCGCTCCCGCCAGCGTCCCGGCCGCGCCCCTGTCCCCCTCCTCCCCGCCACCCGCCCACCAGCTGAACCCAGGGCCTGTTTTTAAAACCAGAGCAGCCGCCAGCCAGCGTCCCCCTTACGAGGGCAAGTTTAGAGCCAGGTATCGAGGCTGAAGGGAAGCGTGAAGCCTGTGGGACTTCAAACCAAAGTCCAGGGTGTATCAGGGCAGGAGACACCAGCAAAGGCGCAGTCGTGGTTCTCCCGCGAGCTGCACCAGCGCCGCCAGCGCTCCCGAACTCCTCGGGCGAGGATGGGGAGGAAGCTGGAAAAGGCACAAGGACCAGCCCCGCTCTCACCCAATTCCCAGCACGGAGTTGGAGGAACGACCAAGTGCCTTTGAGGCAGGAGGAACATTGGGCAGTTTCGGCGGGAGGCCGCAGGTCTGCGCGCCCAGGAGCACCCCCCTGCCCACCGTAAGGCTCCCGGCAGCAACGCTCGGCTCTTGTTCGAAGCCCAAAGCCTCGACTGCGAGCCCCGAAGAGCTTTATTCCTTTATGGCCCTCAAAGACAAAGGATTGTTCTGTTCTAGTTCATGGGGCAGCCACAGGCAGCTCTCCCCAGGTCAGCACCAGCACCCCGAGCCCCGGCTCCATTTCAAACACACACTTCCTGAACAATGCGCGGCTGACAACAGCGGGACCGGTAAAAAGGCTGCACGAAAATATAATGGAGTGGGCGTGCTCCAAAGTTTATGCTCCGAAAACAGAGCTCAGGCTCGAGGGGGGAAACAAAAGAGGAAGAGACAACGTTCGGAAGTTCCCAGGCTAAATGAAACAGCATCCTCCTCCTCCAAACAACTCCCATAAAACAGTGGGTCACAGCCAGCCTCATTAAGGTCTCCCATTTAGAAAAACGCGCGGCTTTTGTTCCCGATTCCCGGACAGGTTTCTCATTTTATGCCCTGAAAGGTAGTAATGGTTTAATGGCACTTTCACAGGAAGCAATTCTGGCTGGGAGCTGGCGCTGGCGGCGGTGCCGGCGCAGCTCGGCGGGCACAGGACGCCCCCTCCTGCCCACAGGCCACCTCAGGCCTGGTGGCCACAAGCCCGGGGCTCGTCCTTCGAGCCACACAGGCAGAGACAGACCGACGGGCTGCTGGGCTATCACACAGGGCTGAGGCAAAGGCCACGATCCTGCTCTAACACGAGCCGCGACCTCCCCTCAGCCCAAACTCCGAGACAGGGCTGCAGGAAGCTCGTGGCCACTGGCCCTCGCGCCCCGCGGGTCGGCTGGGTTCTGCTGGGGAAGGATAGTTACACGTCAGGCGATTTTACAGGAGGCTCTTCCACTTTGACGGGCGGCTCTACCGGCTTCTGCTCTTCCTCCTGCAAGTCAAGGAGTTGGGAGGAGGTCAGGTAAGCAACACCGTGCCCAGCTGAGCCAGAGAGAAACACGACAGCGGGGACGTTGTCGAGGCTTTGAGCTTCTCACCGATCTAAAAGGCGCACGCCTGGAATTCGGCCTGCGCACACCCCAAAACGTCTCTATTACGCGTTTAATGCGGCCCACTAAGGTGAGGTTTGCAGCAAGAAGATGACGCGCTCACAGCCTCGGTCTGGCAGGGCCTGAACACCAGCCGTTACGGGCACCGACTCCCGTTTGGTTTCTCTAATCCTTTACTGGAAGGTCTGGGCTTTGCTGGGCCGAGGAAATAACCCGTGAGGCTCCCGGCCCGCCAGCCAGGAGCATCGACACCGCCCAGCGCTCACGCTCGCTGCCCAGGGAGGAGCCGGTAAAACCCACCTCACTCGTCCCTGAGTATTTCTTGTGGAACTGGGGAAGAACCTTCCCCATCCTCCCCCGACAGCTGGAAGAAGCAGCTCCCGCGGGGCTTTCAGGCCTGAGCTCAGCTCTCCTGCTCTAAGGCTGGTGCCCACGGGCCACCCAGCCCAGCCCGCACCCGCCAGGCGACTTCTTCCTACAAATCCTTTCTCAAAGCGCCCCGTGCCCCGGCCACGTTTGCTGGTCAGTTTGTGGCAAAAAAAAAAAAAAACACAAACCACAGGGTGAGGTTTGAACCCGGCTGGACACAGACGGAACGAACCAACAGCCACGCACTGAGACCCTGCACCACCCGCTCCCCAGGCAACGTCGGGCCTTTGGTGTGAAAAATAGCGGGTTCAGACCCAAGAGAGAACAACAACGGAGCCTGAAAACAGCCCCAGCCCCGGGTATCGCCTCGCTGCTCGCGCACGGAGCTGCCACACAGCGGGGGAGGCGGCAGCCCCCGCACAGGCGGGACGGCCTGCCTAGAAAAACATTTACCTCTATTTCTTCACCCAGGACATCTTCTTCGTTTGCTTCTTCTTCAGCTGGAGGACAAAAGGACAGAGCGATTGCAGTAGCAAATTACCTCAGTAAATCTCCAGCTTCTCAGGGAAAGTCTGTCTGAGAATTTTCCGCGGAAGCGAAGGCGGTTCCAGCAGAGCGCTCGCAGCGGGGCTCCGCTCCTTCACCCGCGAGGTCTCTCGCCACCGATCACCCCCAACTGCTCGTCAGGACTCGGGGAAGGAGCCCCCAGAGGAGCCCCCCAAGGAGCCCCCCAGCACCCACCGTGCTCCTCCAGGTAAGCCTGGAGCCTGTTGATCAGATCCTGCTTGTTGCCTTTTGCCTCCAGGCCCCGGGCCAGACACTCCTGCTTCAGCTCAGCCAACTGCGCGAGAGGAGAAGCGCCGGGTGAGCGCGGGCAGAGCGCGCCCACAAACGGCTTAATTCAGAAAAAGAAAATACAAAGCCAAGAGAATTTGGGGTTGGAGGCGCCGCGAAAGCCGCCTCCTCGCGTCAAACACCCGCCGCGCTCCTGCGCGCCCGGGTTTTCCCCCAGAACCGGGTCACCCCCTCCCACCCGCGGGGAACCGGACCAGCCGCCCCCGCCCGGCCCCGCAGCGGCGGCCTCGGGGAGCAGGCGGGGCCCCGGGCACCCCCTTGGGGCGGGCGGCGGCGAGGAGGCGGCTCCCGGGCGACATTAAGGGGGACGCGGGCCCGAGGGGCGACCGCGAGGGCCCTACGCGAGGCGGGGGCTCCCCCAGGCCGGGCGCGGCCTCACGAGGCTCCCGGTCACCGGGACGCGCCGGCCGGGCCGCGGCCCTTCCCCGGCGGGGCCTCGGCTACCGGAGCGCGCGGCCGCGGCGGCTCGGCCGGTACCTTCAGCTTATGGAGCTCCACAGTCTCCGCCGCCATCTTGTCGCCCCCACAGCCCGCTACCGGCCCCGCCCCCGCCGGCCGCTCATCGCCCAATCAGCGCCGCGCTTCCTGAACCGGCGCTTTCCAGCCGCTTCCCAACACCGCCTCTCGCGATTGGTCAGTTCTCGCCCCCGCCCCCGCGCCTTCCGCTCACTATTGGCCTACCAGCGCGCGAGGGGCGGGGCAGCGCTGAGCGACGGGCGGAACGGCCAATAGGAAGAGAGCGGGTCGGGTGAGGGGACTTCCTGGAGACGAGCCCGGGGGCGGGCAGGTCCCTGGCAACGGCCGCGGGTGGGCCGGGGGCTGCGGAGGCCGCAGGGGGCCAGGGCCGGGCTGGGAGGGCCCGGGGCGGGATCTGTGGCCGTTCCCCGGCCCCACGCGTGCTCAGGCCCGAGGAGCCAGGCTCGCCGCGGGGGGCGGAACCGGCGTTTTGCCCCCCTGCCCCGTGGGGAAGCAGCACGGGGCGAGCGCCGGGGAGAGGGGAGCCCCGTTGCGGGGTGGTTCTTCCTTTGGTCCCGGCGTTCTGGGGGCTGGGATCGAGCTCCTGTCTCCCCCCCTCCCTGTGCCTGTCCTGGAGGCCGAGATGTGGCACCGCTAATTAGGGAGCTGGCACCAGAGGTGCTGCGGGGAGACCGTGGATCTGGGGCTACGCCGGGAGCCCCGGCCGGGCTAGACAGGGCAGAGATTTGGGGGAAAAACCTCTCTGAGGAAACCTCTGGGAGCCGCCGTTTGTCTGCCCCAGGATGAACGTCGGTGTGGCGCACAGCGAGGTGAACCCCAACACGCGGGTGATGAACAGCCGGGGGATCTGGCTGGCGTACGGGATCTCCGTGGGAGTCCTCCACGTCGTCCTCCTCAGCATCCCCTTCTTCAGCATCCCCGTGGTCTGGACGCTCACCAACGTCATACACAACCTGGTTAGTCCAAGCTCGACCCGCTTTTTCTCCCAGGGCTGGAGAGGGCGCAGCTGGCTCCCCTGGCTACTGTTCCCTGTCTCTGGGCTATGAGGAAGCCCCTGGTCCCTGCGGGGCCAGGGGCTTGGCGCTGAAACAGCTGTGACGAGGCACAAAGCACATTTCAGCCCCAGGAACAGACTGTCCCAGGCCTGTTTTACATCCCCTTCCCCCCTTGAAACCTGCAGGTCATGTACCTGCTGCTGCACACGGTGAAGGGGACCCCCTTCGAGACCCCGGACCAGGGCAGGGATCGTCTCCTCACGCACTGGGAGCAGATAGACTACGGGACGCAGTGCACCTCCTCGCGCAAGTTCCTCAGCATCTCCCCGGTGCTGCTGTGAGTGCCGCTGAGCGAGGCGGGGGGGAGCAGGAGGGTGTCGAGGACATGTGGTGGGAGCACCGGGCTTCCCTCGGCACAGCCGGGGGCCCAAAATCCGCCCCCAGCGCGGGCAGAGGGGAGGGTGGGAGCGGCCCAGGGCTCACCCAGCGTCTCCCTCTCTCCCCCAGGTACCTCCTCACCAGCTTCTACACCAAATACGACCCCGCGCACTTCGTCGTCAACACGGCCTCCCTGCTCAGCGTCCTCCTGCCCAAGCTGCCCCAATTCCACGGCGTGCGGCTCTTCGGCATCAACAAGTACTGAGGCCCCGGCGCCGCCGCGCCCCGGGGGACGGAGAGGGGACACCGGAGCGACGCCAGGCGCCGTCCGGAGAGCAGGGGTGAGGTGTGAGGAGCGCCGGGCGCGTGGCAGGGACCACTCCGGCGTTTAGGCAGGGTTTTAGCACGGTTCCTGCGCCCCAGAGAAGTTCCTCGCTGGGGCTTCGTCCCTTCGGTGAAGGGAGGAGCGCGGCGGAGTGGCACGGAGCGAGCGGTCATGTCACACACCCATTTCCTTCGAGGTAACCCTGCGGAAAGCACCTTCGAGGCGAAAACCGCTGAGTAGCGGGAAGAGACACCCACCTACGCCTCCCTCGGCCTCGTGGGTTTTGTGTTTCCATCGTAATAAAGAACTTGGGGCGACTGGAGCGGCGTCACCAGCCCCGGCTCGCGCCTCCCGCCCGCCCCTCCCTGCACAGACCAGCCAGACGTCTTCAAACTGTACTTTTAATTTAACAAAAGTGATAAGAAAGAGGGTACACGACCGTTTAAAACCCAGCTGCTCCGCTCTGGGAGTACAAAAAGGTTAGCGAAAAGCCATCGTGGCCTACGGCAGCCGTTCTCGAGCACCCGGCTCGGGCCGGGGGGGCCTCGCGCAGCCCCCGAGGGCCGTTACTGCCCGGTAAGGACCCGGCCCACGGCTCGGAGCACCGGGAAACGCTGGGCGAGGCGCCGGACACGCACACGGCTCCGGGCAAGAGCCGCTCGCAGGCCAGCTCGGGAGTTCAGCAGCTGCCGTCACCAGCTCCTGCCTCCCGACTTCCCTTTTTCCTTTTTTTTAAAAAAAAATAATAAGCTGCTCTTCGTCCCTCAAGCAAAGTTGAGGTGGGAAAAGCAAAACCGGCACAACCAGAGGCGCAGGGGGGAGGAGGAGGAGGAGGAGCAGCGCAGCCGACGTCCGCGGATGCGTGAACAGAAAGGGGACGTGCGCGGTAACGAGTCGATGTGCGCGAGCACAAGGGAACAAACCGCTCAAACCCCCAAAATACAGAAATTGTGCTGGCAGAGGCTGCCCGGCCGCGGCTCCCCTGGACACGGCCCCCGCAGCGGCTCGTTGGGGTGCGGGGGGGCTCCCCCAGCCCAGCGCCGAGGCAAAGGGGCCCCTCCCCAGGCTGCGAGGCGGCACCTGAACCTCTGAAATAACCCTGAATTGCTCCGGCGGGTCCGTCTGTCCGTCCGTCCCCCGCCTGCCCGCCCAGCCCCGCCAGGCTGCGGTACGGCCGGCTCCAGCGCGCGTCAGCCCACAACGCCTCCCGGGTACTTTTTAAATAGAGAGATGACTTTTTTTTTCTTTTTTTTTTTTAAAAAAAAAAAGAAAAATAGATTTTTTTTTATTCGAAAGAGCCCTTTTGGTGCCCAGCGGAGCCCCAGCTGCCCGGCCCCGCTCAGCGCTGCAACGGCCGACGCACCTTCTTCCGCCTCTTGTGCTTCGCGTCGCCCTTGGGGGCTGCACCCTCGGCCCTGGGGGGGGCTGCGGCCCCCGGGGGGGCGGGGGGCGGCGGGAAGGGCCCCCCAGGCATCGGACCTGAGCTCCCCTGAAAGACGCGGGTGAAGAAATCCTGCAGGTCGGCAGCCGAGGTGGGGCTGCCCTTGGAGGCGCTTCTGCGGGGGGGGAAAAAGGGGTGTTTGGGGGGGCCCGGCCGAGCTGGGAGCCCCCCCGGGACGGGGATCGGGGTGTCGGTGGGGCCTCACCTCTGCCGCCCGCCCGGCCCGGCGCTGCGAGAGCCAAAGGAGATGTGATAGGGGACGCGGTGGGTGTCCGGCGAGATGCCCACGCGCTGGCAGCCGGCCCACTCTGCGAGAGACACGCGGCCACCGGTCACGCTGCGGCGAGGACGGGGGGGACACGACGGTGCCCGGGGACCCCCCCGAGGCGGCACCCACCCGTGATGTCGTAGATCTTGCCGTCCATCATGGCGAAGTAGGTGATCTTCAGCCCCAGCAGGCTGGACTCGGCCCAGAAGTCGCCCTCCTCGGCGGGGTGCAGCCCCCCGCACTCGGCGCAGTACCGGGCGCTCAGGGGGTCTCGGTCCATCTCGAACCTCCTGCGGTGAAGGGGGGGTGGTTCCCATCCCCGCCGCAGCGGCCCCCGCTCTGCTCCCCACTCCCCCCCCCCATCACCCCACATTTTTGGGGGCTCCGGGACCTACTTGTGCTTCCCCTGGCACTTGCTGCACATCATGGTGTTCATGGCCTCCCTCAGGTCGTCCTGCAGCCGGCTCAGGAACTCGCTCATGGACCTCGTCAGCTCGCTCTCCGCCATCCGCTTGCTGCGGGGAGGGGGGAAACGTTGACCCCGGCACCCCCAAACCAACCCTCCCCGTGCCCCCCCGCGGCCCCCACTCACAGCTCGTACTCCTTCCTCCGCTCGGGGCTGCTGACGATGTCCCAGGCCGCCCGCAGCACCTTGAACGCCGCCTCCGCCCCCGGGTGCTCGTTCTTGTCCGGGTGCACCTGGAGGAGCAGAAAAACCTCAGCGCCACGTCCCCGGCTTGGGGGGGAACGACCCCCAGCGCCCCCCCCCCAACCCCTGCCACGCACCAGCACGGCCAGCCGGCGATAGGCCTTCCTCAGCTCGGCGTCCGACGCCGTCGCCTCCACGCCCAGCACCTGGAAGGGGTTCAGCTCCTCCTCGGGCACCTCCGCCATGGCCACCAAGCGGTTCACCTCCTCCCCGGCGGCGGGAGCCCCCCCGTCGCGACCGGGCGCCGCGTCCCCCGTCCCGCCTGTCCGACCCCCCCCGGGCGCCCAAGGGGGAACCCGCCGCCTCTGCAGCCAGTCCCAGAGGTGGCGGCACGCCCGGCTCTCCCCGAGGAGCCCCCACGTCCTGCGCAGCGCGGCCGCGTCCAGCAGCGCCAGCAGCCGGGCCGCTCGCGGGCTCCCGGCCACCCGCTGCGCGCCGGCGGCCAGCGCGGCCGAGCCCACGCGCCAGCAGAGCCGCAGGCTGCCCGCCAGCAGCACGAGGAGGAGGAGGAGGAGGGCGCAGAGCATCCAGAGCAAGCGCAGGAACAGCCCTGCCCCGGCCCACAGCCACCGGGCCGCCCTCAGTGACCCGCTGCGGGCCCGCTGGCCCACTCGCCGGCCCCAGCTCCGCACACTGGCCCGCGCCCAGCCCGGGTCGCCGAGGCGGCAGCAGGAGCCGAGCAGTCGCCCGATGGCCTCCGCGCCCTGGGCCAGCGCCTGGGCCAGCAGCCCCCGGTAGCCGGCCAGCTCCTCCGCCGGCCCCGGCGACTCGGTGCCATCGCCGCGGCTCCTCTTCCGCACCGGCCGGTGCCGCTTGCCCGCGCCGCCCTCGCGCCGGCCGCCGTCCTCCTTCTCCTTGGGGGCCGAGCGATGCCTCTGACGCCTCCGCAGCCTTCGGCCTCCCTTCCCCGCGCCGTCCTCGTCCTCCTCGCCCTCCTCCTGCCCGCGGGGCAGCACCGGGGCCCGGTTGGGGCAGGTGAGGCTGCAGGATCCGTCCCGCCGCTCGGCCGCGGGGCTCGGGGGGGCGACCGGCTCCCCCCGGCAGCGGCAGGCGCAGGGGCGGCCCCCGGCGCTCGGGAACGGCAGCTCGGGGTCGCGGCCGTCGTCCTCCTCCAGGCCGGGGCCCGGCGGCCGCCCGCAGCTCCCGTTCCAGGCAGCGCTGCCCCCCGCGGGGACACCGCCATCCCCGGGGGGGTCCCGGCTCCAGCCGGGGCCGTCGCTTCCTTCGGCCGCCGCCGCTTCCCGGTACCGGGGCTGCTCCATCCCGGCGGCCCCGCTGGCCCCCGCCGGGCCTAGGTCACGGCCATCCCGCCAGGCCCTGGGAACGGCAGCGGGGTCAGCGCAGCCCCCGGGGAACCCCCGACCGGCCCCGGGGCGACCCCCGGTACCCGCCCCGGGGACGCTGTTGGACCGATTTCGGGGGATTTCACCCCAAAGGCGCCGCTCTGGGGATGCTGCGGAGGGGGGGGCGGCCCCCACCGGGGGGCTGGCGGGGAGCCCTGGGGGGCGGGGACTCACCGCGCCGGTGCCGGTGCCGGCGGGGGGGGGGTCGCCGCCGCCTCCCGCCCCCCCCCGGGGTCCCTCACCCGCCGCACTTCCGCCTTCCGCCCGCCGCCGCCGCCACCGCCTCCCACTTCCGGGGGCGGGGCCCAGCGCGGCCGCGTCATCCCCGACCCCGCCCCTTAAAGCGGCAGCGCCCCCGGCCCGGCCCCCCCCGCGGCCCCCGCCGGAGGGGCCCCGGCGGCCCCCGCTGACCCCGTCACGTGTCCCCGCGCACAAAGCGCCTCTGTCCCGGCCGGGGGCCGCGGCGGCGCCCACGGGTGTCCCGGCCCCACGCGGGGCCCCTCCCGGCCCCACGGAACGGGGCTCCCGCAGCCCCCCCGGGCCCGCAGCCCCCGCCCCACGGCCCGGCCCCGCGCGGGACCCCCCGGCGGCCCCGCCCCGGCCCCGCCCCGGCCCCGCCCCCGGCGGAGTCTCGGCTCCGTGGCCGGGCCGGGCCCCACCGCGACCCCCGGGACCGGCGGCGAGTGGGTGAGTCCCGGGGCGGGGCGGGGACCGAGCGGCGCCCCCGGCCCGGAGCCCTCCCGCCCCCACCCCCAGCGCTCCCAGTGCGGCAGCCCCGGACAGCGCCGCCCCCCGCCCAGACCCCCAGCAGCTCCCAGTTCCCCCTCCCAGTGCTCCCAGTAGCTCCCAGTTTCCCCTCCCAGCAGCTCCCAGAGCCCCCAAGCAGCTCCCAGTTCCCCCTCCCAGTGCCCTCAGCTTGCTGTCCCCAGCAGCTCCCAGTTCCCCCTCCCAGTGCCCCCAGCAGCTCCCAGTGCCCCCTCCCAGTGCTCCCAGCTCGCTCTCCCCAGCAGCTCCCCGTTCCCCCTCCCAGCACTCGCAGCCCTCCCCGCCCCGGCAGCTCCCCGCAAGTTTCCAGCGCCCCAGCCCAGTCCTCCCAGTAGCCACCAGTCCCCCCAGCCCAGTTCCCCCACGATGTACCCCCCCTCCCGCCGCGGCTACGCTGCCAGATGTGGGTGTGGGGAGGGGGGGGGGGGGGGCGCTCACCCACCGCCCGCAGAGCCCGGGGAAGGCCGCTGGGTGCCGAGGGGGGGCGAGGGGCTCAGCACCCCACCCCCCCCAGTCCTCGCAGCCCCCGGGCGATGGAGCCCGGCGCCCCCCCCGCGCCCCACTGCGCCCTGGAGCCCCGACCCCCCTACGAACCCGTCCCCGCCGCCCTCTGCGCCCTCGGGGCCCTCTTCGGCGTCGTCTGCGGCTGCTTTGGTGAGGGGGGGCACGGCGGGGGGACAGGGCTGGGGGGGGCAGAGCTGGGAGGGACAGGGCTGGGGGGCAGAGCTGTGGGGGACAGAACTGGGGGGCACAGAACTGGGGGGGCAGAGCGGGGGGGCACAGAGCTGGGGGGACAGAACTGGGGGGCAGAGTGGGGGGGGCAGAGCGGGGGGGCGCAGAACTGGGTACAGAACTGGGGGGCACAGAACTGGGGCACACTTGGGGGGCACGGCAGACTCATGGTGAGGAGTTTTGCATGGTGGGGGTCAAGGAGGGGGGTGTGGGGGGGGCACAGCCACGGGGCACAGTCCCAGGGGACACCGTGGGGCACAGGCGGAGCAGCCCCCGGTGACGCCCCCGTGCCCGCGCCAGGGTACCGCTGCTTCAAGGCCATCATGTTCCTCTCGGGGCTGCTCTTCGGCTCCATCGTCATCTTCCTCCTGTGCTACAAGGAGCGGGTGCTGGAGACGCAGCTGAGCCTGGAGGCCAGCGCCGGCATCGCCCTGGGCATCGGGCTGCTCTGCGGGCTGGTCACCATGCTGCTGCGCAGCGTCGGGCTCTTCACCACCGGGCTACTGCTGGGGCTACTGCTGGCCACGGCCGCGCTGGTGGCGGCTGCGCCGGTGCTGCCGCCGCCGAGCCCCTGGGTGCCGGCGGGCAGTTTGCTGGGGCTGGCGCTGCTCTGCGCCCTCCTGGCGCTGCAGTGGCCGAAGGCGCTGACCGTCCTCTCCACCGGCGTCTTCGGCGCCGCCGTCGTCGTGGTTTGCGCCGATTATTTCGTGGAGGGGCTGGCGCTGGTGCTCTACGTCTACGACCGGCTGCGGCTGGCGCCGGCGCGGCCGCTGTGCTGGCCCGGCTGGGTGGTGCTGGGCGCGTGGCCGCTGCTCGGCCTCCTCGCCGTCCTGCTCCAGTGGAAGCTGACGGCCGACGGCTTCTCCCACACCGACGGTGAGCACGGGGGGGGGGGGTGAGCCCCTTCCCGGGGGGAGCTGGGTGCTGGGAGGACCCCTGGGGGGGCAGGGGGAGTGGGGGGGAGGATGGGGATGGGACAGGGACACAGTGGGGACAGGGACAGGATGGAGACGGGATGGGACAGGGGTGGGGACACAGTGGGGACAGGGATGGGGTGGGACAGGGACACAGGGAGGACAGGATGGGAATGGGGACAGGGATGGGGACAGAAGCAGGATGGGGACAGGGTCGGGGATAGGATGGGATGGGGACGGGGACAGGGATGGGACAGAGATGGGGACACGATGGGAATGGGGACAAAGATGGGGACAGGAACAGGATGAGGACAGGGTCAGGCATAGGATGGAGATTGGATGGGGACAGGATGGGACAGGGACGGGGATGGAGACAGGATGGGACAGGGATGGGGACAGGGACAGGATGGAGATGGGGATGGGATGGGGACAAGGACAGGACAGGGATGGGGATGGGGACAGGATGGGGACAGGGTCAGGCATAGGATGGAGATTGGGATGGGGACAGGGATGGGGATGGGACAGGGACAGGACGGGGACAGGGACAGGGACAGGACGGGGATGGGGACGGGACGGCTACGGGCCAGAGCTGGGGAAGATGACGCCGGGGACGCGACGGGAAGGGCCGTGGGGACAGGGGTGGCGCCGGGGCCGCCGAAGGCTCAGCCCCCGCTCCCCGCAGTCATCCTCAGCCGGCGGCAGAAGCGGCTGCAGCTGCTGCGCATCCGGCAGAAGGAGGCCAAGCGCCGGCAGAGCCTGGCCCCCCCCGAGGGCACCTACCGCCGCAAACCCCCCCCCGTCAAGCGCTACGCGGGCGACGTGCTGGCCCCGGTGAGTCCCCGCCCCGGGGGGGCCGCGGCGGCGGCGGTGGGGCCGCGCTGACCCCCGTGTCCCCCCAGAGCTACATCCGGAGCCTCCGGGACCGGCAGCTGGAGAGCGGGACGGCGCCGGCCCCCCCCGCCGCCCCCGAGGCCGCCTGCGGCCCCGCCGCCCCCCCGCCCCGCCGCCGCCCCTGAGCCCCCCCCCCTCCGCCCCACCGACGTGCCTTGGGGGCGCCCGGCCGCCCCCCCCCCCACTCCCACTGTGCCTGTCCCTTTAAATAGGCAAATGAGGTGCCATATGCCCCGCCCCCCGGAGGGTGTGGCCGGGGGGGGCGGAGCTTCAGGGCACGTGGGTGATGTTGGGGACCCCCAGGGGCTGGGGGGGGTCCCCCGGGGTGGGGCAAACCCAGTGCCCCCCCTCTGCCGCCAGCCCCACACCCACCGCAGCCCCTGACCCCCCCCCCCAGCCCCACGGAGGGGGGAACCCTGGGGGCAGCCCCCACGCCCCCCCCCCCCCTTAAAATAAAGCCCCACTTTTATTTTTGTAGGACCTACCCAAACGCTGCACACCCCGCGGGCCCAGCCCAGCTCTGCCCCCCCCCCCCTCTGGAGGAGCCTTAAAGCCTTAACCCCCGCGGGGGGGTCTCACCCTGCCATGGGGCCTCCCCAGCCCCCCAGCCCTGCCCCGAGCCCCCCCAAAGACCACGGGTGGCCCCTGCCCTGGGGACGGGCCCCCCCCCGCCACGCCTGTACGGGGGGTTCCACATTAAAGAGTGTCATGGGAGGCCCCCCCCCCACCCCGGGTATTGCCAGACCTCATCACCCACAGCAGGGGGGTGAGGGGGGGGGCACGGGTGGTGTGGGGGACCCCCTGGCCCCCCCCAGCTCCCCACCTTGGAAGAAGTAGGTCCTGCCGGTGTGGGGGCCTGGGGAGGGTGATGCTGCGTTGTGGGGGGGGGGCACCAGGGCCCCCGCCAGGACAGGAAGGGAGCTGAGGTGGGCGCGGGGCCATGGGGGGGGTCAGCCCCAGGTCTGGGGGTCACCACGATGCCCCGGGGGGTGTGTGTGTGTGTCCCCCTCAGCCCAGCGCCCTGCCCTCCCCCAGCAGCTCTGTGGGCACCGGGACCCCCCCAGGAACCCCCCCTGGAGGGGGAGGATCCCCTCAACCCCCCGCCCGGCAGCTCTGAGGCAGGGGGACACAAAGGGGGGGGGGGTGTGTGCCCCCCCCTCCCCACACCGGGAAAGGCAGCGGCGAGCTCCCGGCGCCGGGTCACTACTGCAATTTTATTATTGCGTGGGTTTTAAAAATAAAAGGGAGAGAGAGGCCGCGACACAGAACACGAGGGGCTGGGGACGATCGAAGCTGGCGGGGGGGTGGGGGGGGGGGGGGGTCCGCTGCCCCGCCCTGGCACGGCCCCGCCCCAAATAAAATTAAAAAACAAACAAACAAAAAAAAGGACAGAGGTATCGGGGAGTCGCCGGGTTTCTGACACCGATAGCTGGGAACGACCGTTCGGAGAAAAAAAAAAACCAAAACCCGCCAGCTCCCACCCAAAGCCCCTCCCGGCGCTGGGGCCGGGCAGCCCGTGTGCGGGGACACCCCCCGCGCCCCCACCGCCCCCCCAACCCCCCCGCCTCCCCTTACGAGTCCAGCTCCAGGTCCCGCAGTTCCTCCTGCAGCGCTTTCCTCCGGCCCAGCTTCTCCAGCTGCTCCTTCGTCGGCTGCTTGATCTCCCCCCGCGTCGAGCCGCTGCTGCAGCTCCTCCACCTGCCGCAGCTTCTTCTTCAGGTTCTTGATCTTCCTGCCCTTCTCCGAGGTGGGGGCGTCCCCCTCGGCGGGGCCCCCGGTGCCGCAGGCCGGCTGCGGCGCGCCCGCCCGACTGTCCCCCGCGGCGGCGGCCGGCGGCCCCTTGTCCCCCCCCGCCAGCGAGGTTTTCTCCAGCGCCTGGCTCAGTCCGTCCGCCTCGCGCTCTCGCCCTTCTCCTGCTGCTGCTTCCTCTTCTCTTTGCGTTTCAAGTTCCTTTTCGCCGCCTTGGAGAGGCCGCTCTCGCCGCTCTCCGCCTTGCCGGGCTGCGCGGCGGCCTCCAGGCTCAGCCCCGGCGGCAGCTCGGGTTTGCTTTTGAAAAACTTCACGTATTTATTCTCGTACCTGCACGGAAGGAGAGCGGGTGAAGGCGCCTCACCCCCCGCCGCCCCTCTCTCGCGCGGGGACCCAGCGCCCCGGCGCCAAACCCCGGCGACGCTCGGTGCCTCCGGCGAACCCCTTGGAGCAGCCCCCCGGCGCGGGGTCTGGGGGGGTGGGGGGGGGACACACACACGGGACCCCGCGGGCTCTGCCCCCTCCGCCACACGCAGCCGCCCTGGGGGCGGGTGACGGGCGCCCGGCTCCGCGCTCCGCTCAGGGTCCTCCTCGCCTCGGCGGGGACCCCCGGCCCCGCGCGGTCACCCCGAGGAGGGCCGGGGCGGGCGTCGATACGTACCGGCAGGACGCGGCTTATGGGGTAGGGGTGAGGGGGTCGGAATTGCTCGGGCACCTGGAAAGAGACTGAGACCTCGAGACGTCACCCGGCACGCGCAGCCCTGGGCGTCGCGGGGCCCGGCGCGGGGTGGGACGTCCCGGCAGACCCCAGCCCCGGAGAGGGAGCCGGGACACCCCCCCCCTTGCCAAGGGACACCCCCTTCGCTTTGGCCCCCCCCGGCCGTCTGCCCCACTTACACCGGCACCTCCTCCTGCGGCACGTAGCCCTCCTTCACCCGCCGCTGCTTCCGCCAGGTGCCGTCGGGGCGCTGCGTGGAGGCGATGTACTTCCCTGCGAGGCCAAGGCGCCGTCGGCGGGTGGCCCCGGGGAGCCCCACGCACCCCACGGGGGCCCTGGAACACCCCACACACCCCACGGGGGTCCCGGGACACCCCACAGATCCCATAGGGGCCCTGAGACACCTCATAACAGACCTCACTGGGGCCCTAGGACGCACCATGGGAGCCCTGGGACACCCCACAGACCCCACGGGGGGACAGGACACCCCCCCACACCCCACGGGGGCCACAGGACACGCCACAGGGAGCCCCGGGACACCCCACAGACCCCACGGGGGCCCTGGGACACACTATGGGGGTCCTAGAACACCCCACAGACCCCACGGGGGCCCTGGGACACCTCACGGGGGTCCTAGAACACCCCACAGACCCCACGGGGGCCCAGGACACCCCACAGACCCCACGGGGGCCCCGGGACACCCCAGACACCGGGCTGGGGGGACAAGGTGGGCCCAGCCCCACAGAGACTGGGGAGGCAGAACCTGCCCCACAGCGACCGGCAAGGGGGGGACAGACGGCGCCCAGCCCCACAGAGCCGGGGCCGCGGCTCAGCCCACGGGAGCAGGGAGCTCCCCCACAGGGGCCGGGCCGGGCCCCACAGAGATGGGGCAGGGGAGAGGCCCCACGGGCAGCGGGAGGCGCCTGCCCCACAGGGACCGGAGTCGGGTCCCGCCCTGCAGATCCGGGGGGAACATCGGCCCCACGGGGGCCGGGCCCAGCCCCACGGGAGCCACCCGCCCCACGGCGCCGGGCCGGGCCGCACTCACCGGTCTCGTCAGTCACATAGGGAGTCGCCATCTTGTGAGCGCGACACACTTCCGGCCTCAGGCCCCGCCCCGGAAGTGGCGGCGCAGCCGCTGGGCGTGGCCGCGGGAAGGCGACGCGGAGCGGGCGGCCATTTTGTTCTTAAAGGGGCCGCGCCCCGTGCGGGGGGGGGTGGGTGGGAACTCCCGACATGCACCGGGGGAGCGCCCCACCGGAGGTGCGAAGTTGTCATGGTGACCTGACACAGACACCCCCCCCCAATCCAGGGCTCATCGCCATGGCGACCGCAGCGTCCCCCAACCCCGGCCTGGGGGCGCGTACCCCGAGTCCTGGGGGGGGTCCGGGGCCGCGTCCCCCGCGGGGGGGCCCCCGGGTGGGGGGGAGCAGCGGGGCCGTGTGTCCCCCCCCCGCCAGGGTCACCCGGGAGCCCCGGGGGGACAGGAACCCCCAAACCGCCACCGCCGGCCCCGATCGCGCCCCGAGACCCGGCGGGGGAGGAGGAAGCGGCGCGGGGCGAGCGCGGCCCCGGGGCCCCCCCCGAGAGCGGGGGGGGGGGGAGCGGGGGGGGTCCCTTCATCCCTGTTGTCACCGCGGGCCGGGGGCGCAGCCCCCCCGCAGCGGGGCCGGGCCGCCCGAGCGTCGCATCCCCGACGCCATGTGTCCCCCAACATGTGGGGTGCCCCGTCCCCGCTCCGGGGGGGCCCCCGTCCCCGCTCACAACCGCTTTCGGGCCCCGCCGACGTGGCCGGGGGACACGGGGGGGGGGGGGTCCCACCGGGAGGTCCCACCCCCAATCCCGCTCAACCCCCGCGTGGATTGGGGTCCCCACGCCCCCCCCCTTCCCCCGGGGCGGATGCGACACCCCGGGCCCACGGGGGGGGGCGGCGAGACACCAACCGCCTCCCGCCCCCGCGGCCGCCGCGGGGGATTTCCAGGCACGGGGAGGGGGGGGCGATCCCTTCATCCCCCCCCCCAGTCGCGGGGGCTGCGTGGGGCCCTTCTCTGCCCCCTCGAGGGGTCGCGCCCCCCCCATCCAGCCCCGCTTTGGAGGGGGGGTCCCCCGCGACGGCCCCCCCCAACCCCGGGCTCAGGGGAGGAAACGGGGCGGGGGGGGCGGTGTAAAACGGGGGGCGCGCACGGGGACCCCCGCGGTGGCAGGGCGGGGGGGGGGGGCAGCGTGCCCGGTGCCGCCGCCGCCGTCGTGGGGGTGGGGGGGGTGGGGGGGGTGTGTGTGTCCCCCGCCACCTCCCCGCTCCCCGGCGGCACGTGCGGCCGGTGCCGCCCCCCCGCGCCGTGATGTCACGGGGCCGGGCCGGGACCAGCCGCCGCGGGACCCGCCAGGTACCGGGCGGAGGCACCGGGATGCCCCGACGGGGGGGGGAGGGCGGGGATGCGCCCCCCGGGGGGGCCCGGAGGGATGAGCTGGGACGGGACGGCTCGTACCGGGCGTTACCGGGAGGGGGGGGGGAGGGCGGGGGGGGGGGGGGAGGACGGGAAGGGGAAGGAAGAGGCACCGGGGATGCCCGAGCGCTCCCGTGGAGATCGCGGGGGGTCCGTGTCCCCGCGGGGGACCACGGAGGGGGGGTCCCGGGCCCCCGAATATGTGTGTGTGTGTGTGTGTGTGTCCCGGGCTGGGCGGGTCGCGGTCCCGGCGTGACTCAGCCCCGGGGGGGGGCGCGCAGGCGGGTGATGGGAAAGGGGGGGGGCGTTGGGGGCGTCCGCCCCCAACGCCCCCCCCCCTTTCCCATCACCCGCCGCAGGGCCGTGGGGGTGTCCCCGTGTGTGTGTCCCCCCCCCGCAGCCATGGACGAGAGCCCGGACTGGGCCACCCTCAGCCCGCAGGAGTTTGCCCAACTGCAGAAATACCTGGACTGTGAGTGTGGGGGGGGACACACACACAAAGCACCCCCCGAGCCCCCGTGTGCGCACCCGCACACGCGTGTGCCCGCGTGGGAAGGGGGGGGCTCGCACGCCTTGGGGGGGCGGTTGGGGGGGGCTCTGGCCACGCGTGTGCCGGCGTGGGGGCGGCTTTGTACGTGTGTGCATGAGTGGGGGGGCTCTGCACACGCGTGTGCGTGCGTGGGGGTGTTTTTGCACACGCGTGTGCGTGCATGAGGGTGTCTCTACACGCGTGTGTGCGTGCGCGGGGTCAGCCTCGCACGCGTGGAGGTGGCTGCACGTGTGCACGCGCGTATGGTGGCGCCTTTGCAGGCGTGGGGGTGGCTCTGCACACGCGTGTGTGTGCCCCGGGGCAGCTTCACACACATGTGCGTGCGCAGGTGTGTCAGGGCAGAGGGCACATGCATATGCAGGCGTGTCGGGGCAGAGGGCACACGCGTATGCAGGCGTGTCAGGGCAGAGGGCACACGTGTGCAAGTGTGTTGGGGCAGGGGGCACTTGTGTGCACAGGCGTGTTGGGGTGGGGACACGCATGTGCAGGTGTGTCGGGGCAGAGGGCACATGCGTGTGCAGGCATGTCAGGGCAGGGGGCACATGTGTGTGCAGGCATGTTGGGGCAGAGGGCACACGTGTGTGCAGGCATGTCAGGGTGGGGGCACACGCGTGTGCAGGCATGTCAGGCAGAGGGCACACGTGTGTGCAGGCATGTCAGGGTGGGGGCACACGTGTGTGCAGGCATGTCAGGTGGGAGGCACACACGTGCTCAGGCGTGTCAGGGTGGGGGGCACACGCGTGCTCAGGCGTGTCAGGGTGGGGGCACACGCGTGCTCAGGCATGTCAGGGCGGGGGCCACAGCGGTGCTCAGGCGTGTCAGGGCGGGGGCACACGCGTGCTCAGGCGTGTCAGGGCGGGGGGCACACGTGTGTGCCCGCGCCGCAGCGGCCCGGCCGCCGTCCCCCCCCAGACAGCAGCAGGAAGGTGCAGGACGTGCTGCAGGAGTTTGACGGCGACGGGGCCCTGTCGCGACACCGGCGGGGAGAGGTGAGACCCCCGGCGACGGGGGGGGGGGGGCTGCACCCTGGGGCCCCCCCAACCCACTGTGCCCCCCCCAGTGCGTCGACTTCGAGGGGTTCACGCTCTTCCTGAGGAGGTACCTGGAGGCCGACGACGTCCCGAGCCGCTGTGCCGCCACCTCTTCGCCTCCTTCCAGAGCAGCCAGGAGGGTCAGGGGGGGCCGGGGGGGGGGGGGGCAAGGGGTGGGGGGCACCCCCGGGGGGTCTCATCGGGGTTTTGTCCCCACAGGCAGCGACCTCGTCTGCGTTAACGACGTCTCTGCTACTTCTCGCTGCTGGAGGGGGGACGCCCCGAGGACAAGCTGGAGTGTGAGTGTGGGGGGGGGGTGTCCCCTGTCCCCTGGGGGGGGCTCGGGGGTCCCCAGGGGTGACCTCACCCCGCTCTGTGTGTGTGTCCCCCCCCCGCAGTCACCTTCAAGCTGTATGACAAGGATGGGAACGGGCTCCTGGACAGCTCGGTGAGTGCTGGGTGGGGGGGGGCTGCGGGGGGGCTGCAGGGGGGCTGCGGGGTGTCCCCCCCCCCGCTGACACTGTCCCCCCAGGAGGTGGATCGGATCATCACCCAGATGATGCGGGTGGCCCAGTACCTGGACTGGGACGTCACGGAGCTGAAGCCGGTGAGCGGGGCTGGGGGGGGGCTGGGGGGGTGGCGGGGGGCTGCCCCCCAACCCCCGTGAGCTCCTCCAGCCCTGTGCCCCCCCCCCGCCCCCCCAGATCCTGCAGGAGATGATGCGGGAGATCGACTACGACGGCAGCGGGACGGTGTCACTGGCCGAGTGGCTCCGCGGGGGGGTCACCAACATCCCGCTGCTGGTGCTGCTGGGCCTGGAGGCGGTGAGTGGGGGGGTGACGCTGCGCGGGGCCTCCCCCGGCCCGGCCGGGCCCCCCCCGACCTGTGTGTCCCCCCCCAGCACATGAAGGACGACGGGCAGCACTTGTGGCGCCTGAAGCACTTCAGCCGTCCCGTGTACTGCAACGTTTGTGCGCGGCGCTGCTGGTGGGGCTGCGGAAACAGGGGCTGCGCTGCACCGTGTGAGCGGGGGGGGACGGGGACGGGGACGGGGACGGGATGGGATGGGATGGGATGGGATGGATGGATGGGATGGGATGGGGATGGGGACAGGGACAGGGACAGGGATGGGGACAGGGATGGGGATGGGGACAGGGACAGGGACAGTGATGGAGATGGGGACAGGATGGGGACAGGGATGGGATGGGAACAGGGACAGGGACAGTGACAGAGACGGGGATGGGGATGGGGACCAGGACAGCGATGGGGATGGGGACAGAGGTCAGATGGGGATGGGACAGGGACAGGGACAGCGATGGGATGGGATGGGGATAGGGGTGGGGACAAGATGGGGATGGGATGGGGACAGGGACAGGGATGGGGACAGGGACGGGGACAGGGATGGGGACAGGATGGGGACAGGGACGGGGACAGGGATGGGGACAGGGATGGGGACAGGATGGGGACAGGATGGGGACAGGATGGGCTGCAGCGGGAACCAGGTGAGACCGGGACAGGGACGGGGTTGGGGACGGGGGTGCGGTGGGACCGAGATGGGGAGGAGCAGGACAGGGGCGGGGGGGGGAACAGGGATGGGGCCGGGGGGCGGGGCTATGAGCGAGGGGGCGGGGTTTGGGGCGGGGCGGGACGCGCGGGCTCCAGCCGTGGGCCCGGGGACGCCCCGCCCCACCCCGCCCCATGGGCGTGTCCCGCTCATAGGCCCCACCCACAGCCCCCCACCGCCCAACCCGGATGCGGCGGGATGCGTTATGATTGGTTGAATGCTCGGGTGGGCGGGGCCGTGGCGGGGCCTGACGCGAGCCCCGCCCCCGCAGTCTGCAGGTTCACGGTGCACGAGCGCTGCGCCCGCCGGGCCCCGCCCAGCTGCGTCAGCACCTACGCCAAGAGCCGGCGGGAGGCGGGCGTGAGTGCGCGGGGCCGGCGGCTGTCTGTCCGGCTGTCTGTCCGGCTGTCTGTCCGGCTGTCCGTCCGTCCGTCCGTCCGGCTGTCCGTCCGGCTGTCCGCCCGCCCGCCCGCCTGCTTGCCTGTTGCTCCACCTGCCCACGCACCCGTCTGTCCATCCGTCCATCTCCCCATGTGTCCGTCCGTCCACCCACCCGCCTGCCCATCTGTCCATCCATCCATCCGTCCGTCCGTCCGTCCCCCCATGTGTCCGTCCGTCCGTCCGCTGCCTCTCCGTCAGGCCGTGCAGCCGTCGGTGCATTGTCCCTCTGTCCATCCCCGCACGGGGCGGGGGAACCCAGTGTCTGACCCCCCCCCCTCACTCCCTGTCATGGGGGTGACACGGGGGGTGACAGGGGTGATGTGGGGGTGACACGGGGTGATGGGGGGTCAGGGGTGACACAGGCGTGACACGGGGTGACAGGGGGTGCTGGGGTGACACAGGGGTGACACGGGGGGGTGACGTGGGGGCCCCACGCGCAGGTCCAGGCCCACGCCTGGGTGAAGGGCGGCTGCGAGGCCACCAAGTGCGGCAAGTGCCAGAAGAAGATCAAGAGCTTCCAGAGCCTGACGGGGCTGCACTGCGTCTGGTGCCACCTGAAGGTGGGTGCCCCCCCCCCCCCCCCCCCCCTGCTGCGGGGAGACCCCCCCGGGCCCCCCCCGGCCCCCCCTGACCCCGCTCTGCCCCCAGATCCACGAGGAGTGCCAACCCCTCGTGCCCCCCACCTGCGACTGCGGGGTCCTGCGGGACCACGTCCTGCCCCCCGCCGCCATCTACCCGTGCTGCTGGTGAGTGGGGCCCTGGGGGGGCTCCCCGGGCGCTTCCCCCCTCGCCCCCCCCCCCAATCCCCGCCGGGCCCCCGCCCTGAGCCGGGGGTGCTGGCAGGAGAGGCAGGACAGCCAGCGGGACGGTGGCGGGACGCCGCTGGAGGAGGCGCCGCAGGTTTTCACCACCCCCGAGGGCCAGGCGCTGCGGGTGAGCCCGACACCCCCCGGGTCCGTGTGTCCCCCCCCGGGCCCCCCCTCCCTCGTCCCTGGGGGCCGGGGTGCCGCCCTCACCCCCCCCACCCCACAGATCAGCCCCATGCCCGACACCCACCCGCTCCTCGTCTTCGTCAACCCCAAGAGCGGAGGGAAGCAGGGGGAGAGGTAAGGGGGGGCCCTGGGCGACCGGGTGGGCTCGTTCTGGTGGGGAGGGGGTGGCCATGTGGCCCCCCCAGCCCCCCCCCCCAGGCCCCCAACTCCCCTCTCCCCCCCCAGGGTGCTGCGGAAGTTCCAGTATCTGCTCAACCCCCGGCAGGTTTATAACCTGCAGCAGGGAGGACCCACCCCTGGGTGAGCAGGGCTGGGGGGGGGGGCGGTCGGGGGGGGGCACTGGGGTGCTGTGGGGGGGTCCCAGCCCTGCCCTGACCCCCCCCCGCTCCCTCCCAGGCTGAATTTCTTCCGGGACGTGCCAGACTTTCGGATCTTGGTGTGCGGCGGCGACGGCACCGTGGGCTGGATCCTGGATGCCATCGGTGGGTGCTGCCCCCCCCGCCTCGGTGGGTGTTGCCCCCTCCCCTCTCCAGACCCCCCCCTGACCCCCCCTCTCCTTGCAGATAAAGCCAACCTGCCCCACCGGCCCCCCGTGGCCGTGCTGCCCCTGGGCACCCGGCAACGACCTGGCCCGCTGCCTGCGCTGGGGGGAGGTGAGTAGGGCAGGATGGGGCTGGGGGGGGGGCACACGCACCCCCAGGCCCCCCCCCGGCCCATCCCACCCCCCCCCCCGTGGCAGGGTACACGGGGGGAGGACCTGGTGAAGATCCTGCGGGAGATGGAGGGCGGCAGCCTGGTGCAGATGGACCGATGGCGGGTGCAGGTGCTGCCCGAGGACCCGGCGGCCGCGGGGGACCCGGTGCCCTACGAGATCATCAACAACTATTTCTCCATCGGGGTGGTGCGTGGGGGCGAGGGGGTGGCGGGGGGGGCACTTTACCCCCACCCCACCCCCCAGGACCTCACCCCTTCTCTGTTGCCCCCCCCTGCCCCCAGGATGCCTCCATCGCCCACCGCTTCCACGTCATGCGGGAGAAATACCCGGAGAAGTTCAACAGCAGGTGGGGGGGGGACGCGGGGCTGTCCCCACGGTGTCCCCCCCACATGTGTGTGTGGCCCTGGGCCCCCCCCACACCGTGTGTGCCCCCCCCAGGATGAAGAACAAGCTGTGGTACCTCGAGTTCGCCACCTCCGAGACCATCTTTGCCACCTGCAAGAAGCTCAAGGAGTGTCTGAGCGTGGAGGTGAGGGGTCCTGGGGCTGAGGGGGGGGGTGAGGCTGGGGGCTGCTGCCCCCGCCTGATGTGCCCCCCCCCCAGTGCTGCGGGACCCCCCTGGACCTGAGCGGGGCCCTGGAGGGGCTGGCGGTGCTGAACATCCCCAGCATGCACGGAGGCTCCAACCTTTGGGGCGAGACCAAGCGGGTGCTGGGGGGCAACGAGGAGGGCGCCAGGGGCTGGACCCCCCCCGGCCATCACCGACGCCGAGACCCTCAAGACCTGCGTGCAGGGTGTGTGGGGGGGCACAGGGACCCCCCCTTTTCCTTCTCAGCACCGCCTTGACCCCCCCAACCTCTGCTCCCCCCCCACACCCAGACCTGAGCGACCGGCGGCTGAGGTGGTGGGGCTGGAGGGGGTCCTGGAGATGGGGCAGATCTACACGGGGCTGAAGAGTGCGGGCAAGCGCCTGGCGACCTGCTCCGAGATCACCCTGCGGTGAGCGGGGGGGGCGGGGGGGGCGCCCTGGAGGTTTTGGGGTCGGGGGGGGGGGGCCAGGCCGTGGCAGCGATTTTGGGGGTTTTTTTTGGCAGGACGCTGAAGCCGCTGCCCATGCAGATCGACGGGGAGCCCTGGATGCAGCCGCCCTGCACGGTATGTGGACACCCCCCACCCACGCGCCCCCCACCCTCGCCGGGCACCTCGGGCCCCCCCCCGGCCCCCCCCCAGCCCCAGCCTCTCTCTTGCAGATCAAAATCACCACAAGAACCAGATGCCGATGCTCATGGCCGCCCCCCCCCCGCTCCTCCAGCTTCTTCGGCCTCAAGAAGGGCCCCCCGAGTCTGAGGGGCTCGGGAAGGGGGGGAGGAGAGCCCCCCTGAGCTGCGCCCGGGTGGGGGACACGGACCAACCCCCCCCCAACCCCGTGTGTGTGTGTGTGTGTGTGTGTGTCCTTGGCAGGGGTGGGCAGCAGCCGTGCCCCCCCCCCACCGCACCCAGGGTGCTGGGACCCGCGGGGGCTGTGCCAGGGGGGGGGGGGGCTGCGCGTGGCCCCCCCCGTGTGTGTGCTGCGCTGGCCAGAGCCCTCCCACCCCGCTGGGCCCCCCCCCCCCTATTTATTATCCACCCCCCCCCCCAATTTCAAGTGCCTCTTGCAGTAATAAAGCTGGTGGTGAGACGAGCGCTGGCTCTGCCGACCGGGGGGGGCAGAGGGCTCAGGGCCCCCCCCCAGCAGGACACGGGTGCCCCGGACCCCAAACCGCCCCCCCAAGACACACAACGAGGCGGAGGCCCCGGCTGAGCTGAACCTTTAATCTTGGTGATGACGAGGCCGGGGCCACGCGACCCCCCCACACCACCACCCGCACCCCGCCCCCCCAGATCCTGGGGGGTCAGGCCAGGCCTGGGGGGGGGCAGCACAAGGCTGGGGAAGGGGGGGGGGGGTCCCTAGACGGTGTTGGCGCGGAGCAGGGGGCTGCTCTCGCTGCTGGGGCCCCCCCGAAGGCCTGGTGCAGCAGGAGCCGGAGGGCAGCGGTGGGGGGCAGCCAGCTCCGGGGGCGGGGGGCCGGGGGGGCCGCGGCCAGCAGCGGGCTGTACTTCACGCGCCTGCGGGGGCAAGAAGGTGAGAGCCGGCGGGACCCCCCCCGTGCCGCGGGGACCCCCCCGCCACGCCGCGGTGCCCCCCCCCCGCCCTGCCTGACCTGTAGGTGTAGGCAGCGGTGCCCAGGGCGGCGGCGACGAGCACCAGCCCCACGAAGAGCGTGGTCCTGCCGGCGGCCGGGGCAGCGCCTGCGGGCAGAGGCAGCTCAGCACCCCCCAGCACCCCCAGCACCCCCCCACCCAGCACCCCCCCCGCTCCCACCTCCGACGGCCACGCGGGTGCTGGCCACCGCCAGGCTGTTGCCGTTGGCCAACGAGACGTTGAGGCAGTAGAGGCCGGACTGGTTGAAGTCCTGGCGCAGGACGAGCTGGCAGCCGGGGGCCGGTGCCACGGCCGAGCACGTCTGCGTCTGCGCCGTCTGGCACTCGGCGTCCGCCACCACCGTGCAGACCTCCTCGGGCAGGCTGCGGGTGGAGGAGGGGGGTCAGGCGGCTGCAGACCCCCCCCCAGCCCCGGCGCCGTCCCCAGCCCCGTCCCCCGGCCGCCGTCACCTCCCCTCGCAGGTCACCGTCAGCTCCACGCTGCTCTCGCTGCTCCCTGGCACCACCGGCACCACCTGCACGATGGCCACGCTCTCGATCCCTCTGCAACGGGATGTGGGCGTCAGAGCGGGACCGGACCCCCCCCCCGGGACCCCCCCGGACCCCCCGGCCCGGCGCTCACGGACGATGTCGAGCTGGGTGGAGAAGGTGCCGTAGCGGTACAGGATGCAGCCGGTGCCCTCGGCCGCGGGGGCCTGGCA
>NC_133957.1:511485-558807 GCF_031877795.1 Strix aluco | reverse complement strand
TGGGGACCCTTGGGGACCCCGGGGGCCACGTGACGGGCCGGGGCCAGGCCGCGCGTGGGGCAAAGCCCCGTCACATGGCGCCCGGCGCTGCCCAAAGCCTTTTCATGTGACTCTCAGCTGAGCCGGCGGCCGCGGGCGGGACGGGGCGAGCGTCTCCCTCATGGGCCCCCACTCGCAGGCAGCTGCCGGGGCCCCCCCGTGTCCCCCCACTCAAAAGGGGCTGCTGGGTCCCAGACAAATGGGGGTCACAGACAAATGGGGGTCCTCCCCCTATTTACAGAGTGGGGGGACCCCCCCATCCCACCCCGCTCCCAGAGGGCTGTCGGTCCCCCCCCACATCCCACAGAAGGTTGGGGACCCCACGACAAGCCCCCCCCGTGGCCTCCAAGCAGCCCCCACCCAGGGGATCAGCGGGGTCTAATCCTGCTCCCGGTGTGATTTGAGGGGGGGGGGGGGGGCCGCTTCCACCGATGGACCCCATAATCCCCGGGGTGGTGGGGACGGACCCCCCCAGCCAAGACCCCCCAAATCAATCCCCCCCCCGCCAAAACCCCACTTACGCTGCTGAGCCGTGGCCAGGACCAGGAGGGTCCCCAGCACCGCGATCGCCCCGCGCACCCGCATGGTCCCACCGTCCTCGACTCCCCCCGCGTTCGGGCGCCGGCAGAGAGACGAGGCCGGGGCCGGGGGGATATGAAGGGGCTCTCGTTTGCATAGTCCCACCCCGAAAGGGGGGGGGGACCCGGCCCCCCCAGTTGAGTTGCGTGGGGGACACGTGTGTGCGGCCCCGCTCGGCCCCGGTCACACGCTCCGGCTCTGCCCCGGGTGGGTGGGGGGACTCGTGGGGGACGCAGAGACCCCCCCAACTTGGGGAGGGGAAGGGGGGGGTGCTGCCCCCCGCGCTCAGCACCGTCCCGGTGGCCCCAGGGACACGGATTTGGTCCCACGTAGGGGTTGGGGCCACCCACCGCGCCCGGGTCACCCTGTTGTGCAGGGTGGGTGCACACGGGGGGGACCCCGATCCTGGACACACACAGGGACCCCCACCACGCACACACGGCGGGGGGACCCCGATCCGGACACACACAGGGACCCCCACCACGCACACACGGCGGGGGGACCCCGATCCGGACACACACAGGGACCCCCACACTGCACGCGCGGGGGGGGGGGGACACCCCGATGCCACACACAGAGGGGGGGACCCGATGCTGCACGTACACGGGGGACCCCCACCCCGCACACGCAGGGGGACCCCGATCTTTCCTGCTGGGGGGGGGTTTCCAGCTCCCAACCGGCCTCAGCGCCAGCCCGGAGGGTCCCACCCGGGAGGGTCCCACCCGTGCCCGCGGCTGCGTGTGCGGGACCGTGCCCGTGGGTCGTGTCCCCCCCCCGCCCCCACCCCGGTCCCGTCCGTGGGGCTGATTCCGGGGGACGGTTCCTCCGGTGCCCGGACGACGCGGTGCCCCCCGCGGGGGTGTCTGTGTTTTGGGGGGGGTCCAGCCCCGCTCGGAGCCTGCGCAGCCCCATTTTCCATCCCCAAGACCCGCCCCCCCCCAGCGGGAGCGCCCCCCGCGCGCGTCTCCTCCGGTCGCGCCTGTCCCTTTAAGGGATCTCCCGCGCCCGCCGCGTCACCGCCCGCGCGGCCAATCAGAGGCGGGCGGGGGGGCGTGGCCAACGGAAGGCGGGAAGCGGCGCGGGCGGGGCCGCCGCAACATTTCTGCGCGCGGGGGGGAAGCGGCGGCCGCGATCGTTCCACCCGCCCGGGACCCCCCTTCCCCCTCCCCCCCCCCCCAACCCAGGGACCCCCCCCGGGGACCTCCCCCCCCCACCCGGGACCGCCCCAAACCCCCCCCCGGCCCCACCCGGACACTCCCCCCGCCCCCCCCCCCTCCTCCCCCGGCTCGGGGTCCCGTTGCCCCCCCCCCCCTCCACCGGGGGCCCCCCCCGCCGCCCCCCCATGGAGAACTTCCAGAAGGTGGAGAAGATCGGGGAGGGCACCTACGGCGTCGTGTACAAGGCCCGGAACAAGGTCACGGGGGAGGTGGTGGCCCTCAAAAAAATCCGCCTGGACACGTAAGTGGGGGGCGCGGGGGGGGGGGACGCACCGCGGGGGGGGGACGCACCGGGGGGGGGGTCCCGGGTCTCACCCGCGTTCCCCGCAGGGAGACCGAGGGCGTCCCCAGCACCGCGATCCGCGAGATCTCCCTGCTGAAGGAGCTCAACCACCCCAACATCGTCAAGTGAGCGCGGGGGGGGCGCGGGAGCGGGACACGGCGGGGGGGGGGGGGGGGGGCAACCCCTGAGCGTTGAGGGGGGCGCTGCTGGAGGGAAGGGGGAGAGGGGGCTGTGGGGAGCCCCCCGTGGCTGTAGGAGCCCCCCTAAGGCGGCTGTGGGCCCCCCGTGGCCGTGGGGGGGGCCGTGGCCGTTCTGGGGGGGGGTCCAGGCGGTGCCCCCCCCCCCCCCCCAGGCTGCTGGACGTGATCCACACGGAGAACAAGCTCTACCTGGTGTTCGAGTTCCTGCACCAGGACCTGAAGAAGTTCATGGACTCGTCGTCCATCAGCGGCATCGCCCTCCCCCTCATCAAGGTGCTTCGCAAGGGGGGGGGGTCACCACAGCGTGGGGGGGTTCCCCACAGGATGGGGGGTCCTGTCTCTGCTAACCCCCCCCCCCATTTCTCTCCCCGCAGAGCTACTTGTTCCAGCTGCTGCAGGGCCTGGCCTTCTGCCACGCGCACCGCGTGCTGCACCGCGACCTCAAGCCCCAGAACCTGCTCATCAACGCCGACGGCGCCATCAAATTGGCCGATTTCGGCCTGGCCCGCGCCTTCGGGGTGCCCGTGCGCACCTACACCCACGAGGTGGGTGCTGGGGGGGTCGGGGAGGGGGAAGGTTTTGGTGTGGGGACACACGCGACCCGGTTGCCCATCGCTGTCCCTGCGGTGGCAGGTGGTGACACTCTGGTACCGAGCCCCCGAGATCCTGCTGGGCTGCAAGTACTACTCGACGGCCGTCGACATCTGGAGCTTGGGCTGCATCTTCGCCGAGATGGTGGGTGACAGCGGGGGGACGGGCAGATGGACCCCCCCCGCACCCCCCGGGGTGACACCGGGGCCCCCGCGGCATCGCGGCGCGCTCAGATCCACCGTGGCGGCGGCGGGGGGGGGCGGTTCCGTGTCACCGGGGTGACGCCGCGGCTCCGCTGATGTCACCGGGGCGTGGGGTGGGCGCCCGGGGAATAAAGGGGCTTTGTGGGTGCTGAGGGGGGGGGCGTCATGTGAACCCTCCCCGCTCCAGGGTCTGCGTCACGCGGCCGACCGCAGCGCCCCGGGGGGAAACCGGGACCCGCTGCCGCCGCGGGGCCGGTCACGAGGGGCCGGTGTGAGAGCTCACGGGGTGGGGGCCGCGTGTCTCCCCACCCCGGGGTGCGGCGGGGGGCGGGGGGCCCGGCCACGACGTCGGCGTGAAAAGGCGCAGAACGTCTCGGTCGCCCCATCCCGGGGGATGTCGGGGGCGCCCCCACAGCTCCCGCCGCCCCCCCCCCGCCCCAGATCACCCGGCGCGCTCTGTTCCCCGGGGACTCGGAGATCGACCAGCTCTTCCGCATCTTCCGCACGCTGGGGACGCCGGACGAGGCGGCCTGGCCCGGGGTCACGGCCATGCCCGACTACAAGCCCAGCTTCCCCAAGTGGGCCCGGCAGGACTTCGGCAAAGTGGTGCCGCCCCTGGACGAGGAGGGACGGAAGCTGCTGGCGGTGAGCGAGGGGCTTGGGGGGGGTGGGGGGGGGGCGATGGGGACACCCCCTCCCTCACCGATCCCCCCCCCCTCTCTCTGCCCCCAGCAAATGCTGCACTACGACCCCAACAAGCGGATCTCGGCCAAGGCGGCGCTGGGACACCCCTTCTTCCGCGATGTCACCAGGGCTGTCCCCCACCTGCGGCTGTGAGAGGACGGGGACCCCCCCTCCGCCCCCCCCCAGCCCCTGCCTGCCCTCACGGGTGTCTCCAGGCAGCTGCCTGCAGCCCAGCGCGGGTCTGGAGGAAGGCGGGGGGGGGGGTGCCCCCCGTGCCCCCCTCCCGCAAGGAGCCCCCGTCCCTGCACTGACGTCTGTCACCGGGGACGCAGCGGTGGGGGGCTGAGGACCCCCCCGCGCCTCCCTCCTGCCCCCACCCCTGGGACTGCTCTGGCCGGGGCCCCCCCACGGCCGCTGGGGCGCCCCCGAAGCGGAGCCGGCCCCCTCCTGCAGACAGGGAGGGGGTCCCACATCCTGCTCTGCGAGACCCCCCCCCCCCGCCTGGACTTTTGGCACTTAAGGCCCCTCCAGGGGCACCCCTGGGAGCAGCATGAGGTGGGGGGGGGGGGGGGGAGCACCTTCATCCCCCCCATCCTCCCCCTCGCCACTGTCTCTCAGCGGCACCGGCTGGGGGTGAAGCCCTGGGGGGGGGCTGTACCCCCACATCGCCTCGTTCAGGCTCCAATGCCCCCCCCCCCCCCCCCCGCGGTTTTCTCGCTGATTTTTGTAACTTCTGCAATTTCGTATGAATATCCAACTCCCGTGTGTGGCGCCTGCACTTGGGGGGGTGCGGGGGGGGACCGTGGCCGTGGCACCGTCACCCTCGGGGTCTCTCACGTCAGCCCCCCCCGCGGGGCCCCTCCCACCCCCCCTCTGTGCCCTCCACTCCCTCTATAGGGACCCTCGATGTGCCTGGGCCCCCCCCCCCCCCGTGCCCATGGGCTGTCCGACCCCCCTGGGCCCCCCCGCCCTGTGCCCATGGGCTCTCCAGTCCCGTCCCCCCCCCCCCCGGACACCCCTGGGGCCCCCCCCGGGTCCCCCCCCGCTCCCCTCGCGGCTCTATACGGCCCCAAACACCCCCCAGGTCTATCCCAGCCCCCCCCCCGCCCCGTCCCTCTGCCCCCCCCCCCGTCCTTGGCCCCGCCCACCGCCGCGAAACCCCGCCTCGCCCCTGCGTGGCCCCGCCCGCCCGCGCCCTGGAGCGACGCTATTGGCTGGGCCGGGCTTCGTCCCGCCCCCGCCGCGCGGGCGTGGCCGAATTCAGGAAGCGGAGCCGCCGCCGGAGGGGTCAGAGGTCGCGGCTCCCAGCGGCCCCCGCGCCCGCCCTACCGCGGCCCCGTGGGCTGTCAGTCACGGGAAGCGCCTCCTACGAGGCACCGCCCTGAGCCCGCGTCACTCATGGCGCCGCTGGCCTCGGGTTGGCTGGGTCGGGCCCCTTCTGCCCTGTGATTGGGTGGTGCGCCAGCTTCCTGCGTTCCGATTGGCTCCTGTATCTGCGGCGGACCTCCCCCTTAGGTCACCTTATTTGTTGTTGGTACCGCCCCCCGCGCGGCGGCGTCTCCTGTTGGCCTCAGGCCCCGTCACTCACTCCGAGCTCCGCCTCCTTCATGACGTTACCCATGTCCATTGGCCGACGGCTCTCCTCATTCCTATTGGCCAGACCACTGCCCATCCGTCCGCTCGCCGCCGATGATTGGTTTTCCTACTCGGGGCGGGTCCCATTGGCCCAAAGGAGAGGAAGAGGCCCGGCTTCTCGCCGCCGATTGGCGGAGTCTCTTCTTAATCCCGCCCTCGACAGGAGGGTTTGGTTGAGCCGCTGTTTGTGCGCTTGGGGGCCGCGACGGGAGGGCCGGGCCGGGCCGGGCGCCGAGGTACCGGCGGGGGCGGCCGCGGGGCGGGGGCGGCGGGGCCGGGGGCCCTGGGCGGCGGGGGAGGCCCGGGCGGGGCGGTGCTGGGGCCCAGGCGGGACTCGGGGCGTCGTGGGGGGCCCGGGGAGGGCTGAGGCGGGCGGGGACCCCCCGGGCAGAGCTTGGGGGGGCGGGAGGGCGGCGGGGCGGAGGGGGCCGGGGCCGTGTCCCCCCTCTGGGCTGGGGGCGGCCTCGCTCGGGGGAGCTGGAGCGCCGGGATCCCCCCCCCGGCCCGGGCGGCTCGTCTCCCCCTCCCGGAGCTTCCGGGGGCCTGAGCCCCTCCTGGGGGCGGCGGCCGTGGGGCGGCCGCGGCCCCGCTGCGGGTCTGTGCCCCCGCCCTGCCCGCCGGGGCTCCCCGGGCCCGCGGAGACGGAGCTGCTGCAGCCGGGGTCCCCTCCGGAGGGGCTGCGGGGCCCCCCGGTGTCACCGAGCTGGTGCGCGGCGCTGGAGCGGGGACGCCGCTCGGTGGGGTCCCGCCGCTGCAGAGGCCTCCGGGGCTTTCGGGGTCGGGGCTGCCGCTCTCCCCCGGGACGGGCCGTCTGTGGCCGCGGCGGCCGGCGCGAGGCCCCCGGTGTGAGGTCAGATCCTCGCCGCGGTTCGGGCAAAGGGGCCGAGAAGCCCTTTGGGAGCCCGGCGGAGCAGCCCCGGCCTCCGCCCCGCGAGGCCGAACCGTCCCGGGGGGTGCGGGAGGCGCCCGGGAGAGGCCCCGGGGCTGCCCCTCTCCCGCAGCCCCCTCCCGCCTTCACAACGTTCCCACCGATTTCTGCGCCGGACCCGCTGTGGAGCCCCGGTTCCCCCTTCCAAGGGGCATCTCCCGCGGTAGCGCTGGCCGGTTGTACCGGGCACCTGCAGCGAGGGCGGCTCCGCAGAGCCCGGGTCCCCCCGGGGAGGAGGGGAAGCTGCCCGGGGTGGCCTTGAGCGCGTCGGCGCTATCTCGGGTGAGGCGCGGGGGGACGGCGCGTGGCCGCGGCCCGTGTGTGGCCGCTGTAACCGGAGGCCACGGGGGGAGTCGGGTCTGCGCCCTCCTCCGCGGGAGCTCACCGGCACCACCGTGTCACCGAGGCGTCAGAGCTGGCGGAGTCGCGAGACCTCGGTGTTTCATTCAGAGGGACGCCCGACGACAGCGGCCGCGGGAGGAGGTTGTACGACGCTCATCGGCGTGTGCCGGCTCAGGTTCGCTCCGCCAGAGCTGGAGCTCCCCGGGCACGAGCTGCCGTCCTGCGCCGCCAAGGCCGGGGGCTCCCTCCGTAACCGGGAGCGCCCCCCCCCCCCCGGCACCGGCTGGGTGAATCCGCGGCGCGTCGAGCCCCCGCGCGCCTCTGGGTGGTTGCTCGAGCGCGATTGGGACATAGGAAAAGTATCGCTGGCAACAGGAAAGCAGTTAGCCCAGACGGGCTGTTGCAACCCTCCGCTGCGAAGGATGATGCCCCCTTCTCCCGGCGCAGCCGGCGCGGGGCTCGTCCCGGGTGGGTGAGACGCCGCCTCCGAACGCCGCGTCCCGGGGAGGCTGCGGGAGCGTTTGGGATCCCCTTTGGGACGGGCGATTTGGAGGAGACGGAGCGAAGCGGCCTCAGACCCCCTGAACCTCGGGCAGGCGCCGGTCGACCCGTTTGGTGCCGCCGGCGCAGCCCCCGGCCCGGGGGAGCCTCCGCCGCCGCGGCAGGGGGGAGCGGGTTCGTCCTGGCGGGTTTTGGAGCCCCGCTCGTGGTTGCCGGTGCTCGCCGTGTCGCGCCGTAAATCTCGCCCGACCAGCAGCGAACAGTAATTGCTGATGACACGGAAACGCGCCAAAAATAGCAGCAGACTTCTATGGATCGACATACAGTCAACTTTCACCTGGTGCCGCGATATTTTAGTGGGAATATCTGGTTTTTTGGGGGGTCTCTGGATCTTCTGATGCCCCAAAGCCCAGATTCATCGGAGAGAAGCTGAATTGGGGTGATTTTATCTTCCGTGATCCCTCGGAGGAGCCCTGGGCAGGAGAAGCGGCTCCTTCCAGGACTGGCCGTGCCCGGGTGGAGCCTCGGGGAGGGGGGTGAGGACGGGGCCGTTTCTCCAGCAAACGCCGGGGCGCTCCCGGTAGCCGATGGCTTCGTCCAGGAGCTCGCTCCACACAGAGCTCTCCCTGCAGCACCCGCCTGAGCGGTGCGGAGGGGGCAGCTCCCGCCTCGCCGTCCCGAGGAGGAGGATGGGGAGACCCAGGCGATGCCGGGGGTTCACAGGTGGCCGGGATCCACGGGCCACGGTGGCTCCTGACGTCCTGGAAAAGGGGACCTGGGGTTTGCGCCCACCGGTTGCCAGCGGAGCGAAGCCGCTGTCGGTCCCTGCGCGTGTCGGGGCCTCGCGGCTCACCGGGACCATCCCGCTCCGAGCTGGAGCCCCGCGGCTGCGGGCGCCTGGCAGCTCCTCCCGTGTAAATCAGCGCAGGATCTATTCTGGGCGCGCGGGGGGACCCGGCGTCGTAAATCCCCGGCGAGCGGGTGGTGGAGGTGTGGTGGCGCGGCGGTGCTGGGTCCCCGCGGCGTGAGCCGCTGCCTCGTGTGCGAGTGCCCGCGGCCTCTGCGCTCGCAGGAGCCTGGGCTGCTGCTGAAATAGCCCCGGGGCTGGCAAGGGCGTTGGGCAGGGAAGTGGCCCTGAGGAGGGAGGGAGCTGGGACGTGCTTGGGGCCAGCTTGGGATGGTGGCCGTCACTCCTGGCCTGCGGCAGGGACCGGCCCCGGCAGCGCCGGGCTGAGCGGAGCGGGAGCGGTGGATCTGTTCCCAAAGCGGATTCCAGCAGCGGTTGCTTCACCGCTCGGTGATATTTGCAGGGGAAGGCGCCGATCCTGCTGGCAGAGGGAGGCGGAGGGCCGAGCTGCGGCCGCTGAGCGGGTCCCTCTGTGTCCCCCTGTCCCGGGCAGGGGGGTAGCACCGAGTCTGGTGAGATGCGGGGGGGCTTCACCTTGTTCAAGGGCGGCTGGAGCTGAAATCGTGCCCCAATGCTGCTGCTGGAGCGGGTCCTGCTCGGCGCCGGCCGCACCGCCGGGATGGGGATTTCTGCTTGGAATAGTTAAAATACTTGTAAAATCTTCAGCCCTGCTTCGAAGCTGGTGACAGTAACGCTTGGCTGGAGCGCTCCTGAGCTTCCTCCATGCCTGGCTTCCCCCTGCGTGAGCTCCCCGATGCCGTTCTGCATCAAAACAAAGAGAATTGGCAGGAGTCTGGCAGCCGGGGCTGCGCCGGCCGCTTCCCCGTGGGTCCCGCCAAGCTGCCGAGGCGCTGGAGGGGGGATGCAGCATCCCCGTGCCCGAGGAGTTCCCGTTGCCCCGGCTGGGCTGCGCCGCGGGGGCGATCCCCCCGCTCCTGGAGGGCTCCGGGGACGGCGGGGTCGGGGTCGGTGCCGCGCGAGCGCTGTGGGTAGCGAGAGTTTCCTGCCGGGCTTGTCCGGCTTTAGCCCCGCTCGTGTCCTCCGGCAGCTGGGGAGGGGGAACTGGCAACAAACAACTTTCCTCTTGTTGGTTCTGGTCTCTGCCGTCCTCGTCCCGCCGCCTGCCTGGCCCCGCCGGCGCAGATAAACCTCTGCTGCAGCTCCGCAACCTTGGGACTGGCGCGTTAACGAGGGAGAGTGAGATTAGCTCCTCAAGAAAAACACAGATCCCGATTTCTCCCGCTTTCTCGGGGCGTGTGAACCAAAACTCCGGCTGCCGGGTGACCCTCGGGTTTTGTCTCTTCTCCGAGTGCCCCCTCCCAGCACCCACCCCCGGGGGTTTCGAGGAGCCGGGGCGCTGTGGGTGCTCCGTGGGCAGAGACCCAAGAGCCCGGAGCTGCGCGCGGCCGCGCTCCATCCCGGAGGGGGATGTCACCTGCCCCCCCCCAGCCCCCGCGGCGCTGCCAGACCCTGCTGCTCATCTCCTGCCTGGAAAACAAAGCGAACCCGGGGATCAAACAAACCAAAGCGGGACCGAGGAGCTCGAAGGCAGAGCTGGGGAGTTTGTTCCCAAGCCCTCCTCCCGCCCGGCCGGCGGGGAGGCGGCGGGAGCTGTCGTGGCATCGACATACGAGCGGTTCAGGCCTGGAGCCGCTCGTGCCGGCCCTTCCGCGCTCTCCCGCGGCCCCTCGGCGCATCCCGGCCGGGGGCTGCTTGCCCGGAGCAGGAGGGCCGGGAGGACTGCTGACTCACTCCCAGCCTCCTCGCATCCCGTCTGGCTCTCGGATTAGCTCCTACTGACCAATTCGCTGCTCCGTGAAATCCCTCCGGAACGGAGAGGCTCGGGGAGCGGAGCCCCGCACCTCGCGCTGCCGCGGGGCGCCGGGGGAAATCATCCGTCACCGGGCGCGTGTTTCAGCTCGAGGCAGGATGAGTTTTGCCTGCCAAGGCTCGGTGGAGCCCGTCTCGCTCTGGGGGGGGACCCGGGGGGGTTGTCCAGCACACTGACGGGCTCTCTCCTCCTTCCAGGACAGCCGAGCGGAGCGAAGGCCAGCACCCTGCCCCCAGCCCCTGCCCCGCGCCGACGCCTCGGTGCCTTCCCGGCTCTCCGGTTCGCAGGGCGCGCGGCGGCGCCAGCAGCACCCAGGCCATGACCAGCCGAGGAGGAGCCGCCAGGCCGAACGGGCAGTCCCAAGCCAGTAAGATCTGTCAGTTCAAACTGGTGCTGCTGGGCGAGTCGGCGGTGGGGAAATCCAGCCTGGTGCTGCGCTTCGTCAAGGGCCAGTTCCACGAGTACCAGGAGAGCACCATCGGCGGTGAGTCGGCCGGAGGCGCCGCGGCAGCTGCTCTCGGGGCCCCGCGGTTTTGCCTCGCGCTCGCGCCGTTTCCCCCTTCCAGCCTCTCGCCGGGCTCCCGGCCCCACGAGCTCTCGGTGCTCCACGCGGCCTCGGTGGGTGCGGGAGCCCTCACCCGTCCCCCGGTGAGCGCCGCTGCTCGCCCAAAGCAGACGGGATTTTTATTTTTATTTTTCTCCGCACGATGTGACAAACCGGCGGTCCTGGAGCCGGCTGCGGGCTCGGGGTGCACCCGGGGCCGGACTGGGGGTGCGGGGAGGGTTCCCCGCTGCAGCGGGGGTGGCTGACGTGGTGCAAACATCATCTTCTCCCCCCCGACAGCGGCGTTCCTCACACAGTCCGTCTGCCTGGATGACACGACAGTAAAGTTTGAGATCTGGGACACGGCCGGGCAGGAGCGATACCACAGCCTGGCCCCCATGTACTACCGGGGGGCACAAGCCGCCATCGTGGTCTATGACATCACCAACCAGGTAGGGCTTGGGGGGGGCTGGTGGCTGCAGCGGGGGTCCCCCAGGGAGGAGGGGGCGGCTCGTGCCGGGGCGGGGGTCCCCCAAAGCCTTGCGGTGGCGGGACCGGCCCCGAGTTCCCGGCTCTGCTCGTAGGAAACGTTCGCCCGGGCGAAGACATGGGTGAAGGAGCTGCAGCGACAAGCCAGCCCCAGCATCGTCATCGCCCTGGCCGGCAACAAGGCCGACCTGGCCAGCAAACGTATGGTGGAGTACGAGGTGAGTGCGGGGCTGGCGTTAGCCTCGGCCCCCCCCGGCCCTGCCGCACCCCCCTCACCCGGCGTCTCTTCCAGGAGGCGCAGGCTTACGCCGATGACAACAGCCTATTGTTCATGGAGACCTCGGCCAAGACAGCCATGAATGTCAACGATCTCTTCTTGGCCATCGGTGAGGCCGCGGGGGGGTGAGGGGGGGGGGGGCGCTGCTGCCGGGACCCGGCCCCGAGGCCGCTGCTCCAGCTCGAGGGGGAAGCGCCGGGGCCTGGCCGGGGTGGTTCCGGGGTCCCGCCGGGCCCCCTCCCGCCATCTCCCCCGTCTTCCCCCTCCAGCCAAGAAGCTGCCAAAGAGCGAGCCCCAGAGCACGAGCGGCGCGGGCCGGAGCCGGGGCGTGGACCTGCACGAGCAGAGCCCGCAGAGCAGGAGCCAGTGTTGTAGCAACTAACGGGCGGCGCCCGCCCGCGCCCGAGGAAGAGCGAAGATGTCACCTCCATCCCCGTCCACCCCTCACCCCGTAACGGCACCGAGACCCCCCCGAGAGCTCCCTCTAACTGCACTTTTTAATGCTTCGAAACCGCCACCAGACCCCCCGTCACCACCATCCCGAGGCAGCGGAACTAGATCAGCCGGGGACTTAACTTCCAAACAAAACAAACTCTTCTTCACTTTGTATTATAGGTGCAAATAGCGACCTAATATTCTGATTTTTCTCCCTCCGTCTTCCTCCCGCTCCCACCTCCCTCTCTGCTTTGGTCAATCCCGGTCACGTCCCTCCTTCCCCGGGGCGGGGAGAGGCCCCAGGAGGTGCCGGCGTTGGCCTCGGAGGTTCACGCTGCGGCGAAGCAGCTGGAACCAGAGACCCCCGGAAAACGCGGGATTTTTCCGAGGGGGTCTGTCATGGATTTCTTTTTACTTTTTTTTTTTTTTTTTTTTTCCCCTCCTCTTTCTTCTGTTTGGCTGTCGGGGTGCGGGGGAGGAAAGCTGCAGTGTCCTTCATTGCTTCCCAGGTGGCCTTTTTCTGCTGGAGGATCGGAAGTGCCTGGGGGTTTTTGTAGGGGGAAGCGGGGTGACGCCGCGGGGTGACGCCGCGGGCCACCCTTCGCTGTCACCCGTTACGGCTGCGGCCGCCCCGCGGTGACAAACCCCGTGATTTCTCCTCTTGCTCCACGGTTTGTCCCCCTCCCCGGGCCGGCGGCGGGCGAGGGCTGTCTCTGGTTTGCACTTTAGTCACGGAAATGTCCCGTTAAGATGCACCTTGGTTGGTTTTTTGTTCGGTTTTTCCCCCCCCGGGTCCCGCGGGGGACGGGGGCACCGCGCTGCTTTGGTTCGGTTTTGCTTCCCCCCAGGAGCTTTCGGGGCTGGAGGGACCCTCGGCCGGGGCGTTACCAGGCGCCGCCGGTCGGTCCCGGCAGCCGAGTGAAGGGTCCCACAGACCCCCCCGGCTCTCCGGGGGGAGGCAGGTGCCTCCGGTCAGGGTGCTGCCGCGCAAGGGGCCACCCCAGAGTGGGGACACCCCGATATGGGACACCCCAAAGCGGTGGCAGCTCCGGGATCCCCGATCCTGTCGCTCCCAGCGCCCCGGGGGGGTCCTGCTTGTGGGGTGGGGGGGCTCTGGGGAGCCCCCAGGGCCGGGGGTCAGCGTGGGACCCCCCTCACCGCCGTGGCCATGGGGCAGAGGGACCTGTCTCATATGAAGCCCCCCCCCCTCCGCAGGGCAGAGCCCCCACTCAGACAAACCCCCCCCCCCACCCAGCGAGGGTCTGGCTCCCCCCGTGCCGCCACGCCGGGGGCCACGGTTGGGTCTTCTCGTGCTGGCGGAGCCCCCCCGAGCCCCCCCTCGTGTCGGGGTCTTGTATTTAACCCGGGACTGGGGGGAGCGGGGCTGGGCACCCCATTGCCCCCCCTACGGTGACCCCAACCCCCCCTGGGCCAAATGGGGACACTGCAGCTTTTCTTCTCACTCCTTTTTTTTTTTTTTTTTCCTCCTTCTGCTGCTCTGATAATTTTTTTTTTGTTTTGGCTTTGAGAAAGCTCCTCCATTACATTTAAATAACAATCATGGTAACAGAACTCAACCGCTGATTTACCGATGTATTTAATGTAAGTAAAACCAAACGACAAAAAAGGAAGGGAAAAAAAAAATCTTGTGTGTGCTCAGGGAGGGATTTGGGGGGGGGGGGGGGGGTGTTGACTTGGAAACCGCCTTCCCCCGGTTCCTGCCCGGTGCCAACAGCCGGTGTGTGGCCCCAGCCCTGCCCCGATAACGCTTATCGGAGCGGCCAGCGGGGCGTGGGCCCGCGGGTGGTGGCCGCCGCCCGCGGAGAGCGGCGGGACAGACTCCGGTTGCCCGCGGGGAGCGGCTTTGGGGGGGGGAGACCCCGGCGGCAGCGCTGGCCCTTTAAATCCGCCGTTGCCCCTTTAAGCCCCCGCGGCTGTTGCCCCTTTAAGCCCCGCCCCCTCGCGGACCCCGAGCGCGGCGGGTCTAAGCCCCGCCCACGCCGCCCCTCTGGGCCCGGGAGGGGGCGTGGCCGGGGGCTCGTCCCCCCGCTGAGGCCACGCCCATCGCCCCTCTCTTAAAGAGGCAGAGCCAGGGGGGAGGTTGCGTTACCGGACCCGTAACGCAGGTGCGCGGCGGGATGAACCGGGACCGGGGCTGGGGGGGGGGGGCACCGAGGCGAGGCGGCGGCGAGGGGCGGGGGTGCCCCACGCAGGTCCCTGGTGCTCTCTCCCACTCCCCCCGCGGCCGTGGGGGCTTCCCCCGGTGCCCGTTACCGGCGCCCGTTACCGGCGCCCGGCCCAGCCACTCTCTCCCGCCCAGGTGCCGCCGCGATGCTGCTGCTCCGAGCCGTCACCGGGCGCAGGTAGGAGCCGCCCCGTCGGGGGTCCCCGGTGCCGCCGCCGCCCGCCCCCGCCCCGGGCCGCTCTCAGCTCCGCTCTTCCCGCAGGCTCCCGCCGCTGCCGCTGCCCCGCCGCGCCTCCTCCCGCTTCCCCCCCGGTAGCCCGGCCGCGGGGGGACCCCGGGGGGCGGCCCCGGTGCTGGCGGCGCTGCTGGGCCTCGGAGCCGTCCTGGCCTACGGAGAGCGGCGGCGGCGGGTGAGCGGGAACGGGGCGGGGGGGGGACAAACACCGGGACGGTGAGATCCCGGCCCGGGGGGGGCAGCACCGGGATGCCCCGATCCTCCGGGGCTGAGGGGGGGCGGGGACACCCCTGGGTCCTTCTCTGGGACGGGGACACCGGGGGGGGGGTGGCACCGGGACAGCGGGGTCCCCGGGGTGCAGCACCGGGGGGGGGCGGGGGGCAGCACCGGGAGATCCTCTGGGATGGGGACAGCGGGTGCGGGTCACTGCCCCGGGGACCTGGTTTGGGGGGGGGACCCCAGGCAGGCGGGGGGGGCCCGGGGTGCAGCGATCCCCACTGACGGGGCCGGGGTCCCCCAGGGCGCCCAGGCGGCCCAGGCCCCCCCCGCCCCCCGCTACCCCCGGTACACGCGGGAGGAGGTGGGGCGGCACCGCTCCCCCCAGGACCGCGTCTGGGTGACCCACGGCACCGAGGTCTTTGATGTCACCGACTTCGTGGAGCTGCACCCCGGGGGGGCCGACAAGCTGCTGCTGGCGGCCGGGGGGCCCCTGGAGCCCTTCTGGGCCCTCTACGCCGTCCACAACCAGCCCCACGTCCTGGAGCTGCTGCGGGAGTACAAGGTGGGGGAGCTGAGCCCCGAGGAGGCGCCGCCGGCCCCCGACGCCACCCAGGACCCCTTCGCCGGGGACCCCCCCCGGCACCCCGCGCTGCGCGTCAACAGCCAGAAGCCGTTCAACGCGGAGCCGCCGGCGGAGCTGCTGGCCGAGCGCTTCCTGACGCCCAACGAGCTCTTCTTCACCCGTAACCACCTGCCCGTGCCGGCGGTGGACCCCGGCTCCTACCGGCTGCGGGTGGAGGGCCCGGGGGGCCGGGCGCTCTCGCTGTCGCTGGCCGAGCTGCGCAGCCGCTTCCCCAAGCACGAGGTGACGGCCACGCTGCAGTGCGCCGGCAACCGCCGGACCGAGATGAGCCGCGTCCGCCCCGTCAAGGGGCTGGCGTGGGACATCGGGGCCATCAGCACGGCCCGCTGGGGCGGCGCGCGGCTGCGCGACGTCCTGCTGCACGCCGGCTTCGCCGAGGAGCGGGAGGGCGAGTGGCACGTCTGCTTCGAGGGGCTGGACACCGACGTCGGGGGGGCTCCCTACGGCGCTTCCATCCCCTACGGCCGCGCCCTCAGCCTGGCCGCCGACGTGCTGCTGGCCTACGAGATGAACGGCGAGGAGCTGCCCCGCGACCACGGCTTCCCCCTGCGCGTGGTGGTGCCCGGCGTGGTGGGCGCCCGCAGCGTCAAGTGGGTGCAGCGCGTGGCCGTGAGCCCGGCCGAGAGCCCCAGCCACTGGCAGCGCAACGACTACAAGGGCTTCTGCCCCTCCGTGGACTGGGACACGGTGGATTACACGACGGCGCCCGCCATCCAGGAGCTGCCGGTGCAGTCGGCCATCACCCACCCGCGCCCCGGCGCGGCGGTGCCGGAGGGGGAGCTGACGGTGAAGGGCTACGCCTGGAGCGGCGGCGGGCGGGAGGTGGTGCGGGTCGACGTCTCGCTGGACGGCGGCCGGACCTGGCGCGTGGCGCGGCTGGCGGGCGAGCGGCCGGCGCTGGGGCGCGCCTGGGCCTGGGTGCTGTGGGAGCTGGAGGCGCCGGTGACGGCGGGCGCCGAGCTGGAGATCGTCTGCAAGGCGGTGGACGGCAGCTACAACGTCCAGCCCGACACCGTGGCGCCCATCTGGAACCTGCGCGGGGTCCTCAGCAACGCCTGGCACCGCGTCCGCGTCACCGTCAGCCGCTGAGCGCCGCGGCAGCTTTCCCCGCTCGAAGGTCGCCGCGTTTTACGGCCCCCGACGTGTGAAAGTGGCTCCATAAAGATTGCGCAGTTTTATGGACTCGGCGGTTTCCTGGGGCGGGGCGGGGGCAGCGCCCGCGTAGCGGGACGGGGGGGTGTGTGTGTGGGGGGGGGGGGGAATGGGGCGGGGGGTGGCCCTGGGGGACCCCCACAGCCCCCCCCCCCACCGCACAGCGCGGCTGCCCCTGTCCCCAGGTAACCCCAGGATCCCCTGACCCTATGGCACCCCGTGACCTTATGGGACCCTCGTGGCCCCATGGGACCCCCTGACCCCATGGGACCCTGGTGACCTTATATAACCCCCAACTCCGGGATCCCGTGACCCTATGGGACCCCCCGACCCTGTAGGGCCCTATGACCCCTCTATAACCCCTGTGACCCCATGGGACCTTTGTCACCCTAAATAACCCCCCGGCCCTGGGGGATTCACGCCGTCACCCTCCAGCCCCCGGGACCCCCCAGGACCCTCTGGCCCCTCTCTGGGACCTTCCCCCCCCGCCCTGCAGCGCCCTTATGCCCCCCCCAGCCCTCCTGACCCCGCAGCCCCCCGGCACTGCGGCCTCCCGGCCCCCACGGGCCCTCCAGCCCCCCTCCCCGGTACCGGCCCCTTGCGGCCGCTCACGGGCGACCCTTGGTGGCCTCCCGGGGCCTCCTCGGGACCTGTCGGTGCGTCGCCGCTGCCGCCGGATCGGTTATCGATTACCGCCCATCGATTACTGGCTATCGGCTATCGATTACCGCCCCCGCTCAAGCCCCCCCCAGGGTCCATCGATGCCCTCGGCGCTCCCCCCTCCCCGCTCCTTTTCCGCTCGGCGCTCTCGGCGCTCCGCTGCCCGCCCTTGGGCAGCCCCGCTCGATGCGCCGGCGCTCGGCTGAGCCCCCCCGTGCCGGCCCATGGCGGCCGCGGCGCCCCCCTCCCGGCGGCTCGAGGGCGTCGGCGCTCGGCTGCGCGGCCTGGCTGCGCGCGGGGGCCGGAAGTGGCTCGGGGCGGGCGGGGGGGCCCGGGCCCTCCTCAGGTGAAGCCGCCGCCGATGGAGCCGCCGCCGCCGCCGAGCCCCTGAGCCCCCCCCGCCGCTCCCCCACGCCCCGCGGCCGGGCCGGGCCGGGGGGGCCCTTCCCGAGCCCCGCCGGTGAGCGGGGGTCGCTGTCGGGGGGTCGGGCGGGGTGGGGGGGGGCTGTCAGGGCGCGGGGGTGGTTGGGCCGCGGGGGGGGGGGGGCAGCGGGTGGTGGTGGGGAGGGGGAGGGGGGTGTGAGCAGGCCGGGGGGGGCTGTCTGGGGTGGGGGGCGATGGGGGGCAGGTGGGGCGCTGGGTCAGGCTGGGGGTGGGGGGGGATCTGGGCTGGGGGGGTCGTGGCGGGGGTGGGGGCTGCGGGGTCTCTCCGGGGGGGGTCTGGGCCGGGGGTGTCCGTGTCCTGCGGGCTCGTGTCTCGGGGGGTGTCACGGTTCTGAGTGGGGGCTGTACCGCGGGGGGGAGGGCGGGGAGCGGGAGGCGTTCTGGGGAGGTGTCACCCCCCCGCGGCGGGTGCCAGGGGCTGCGCCCCGAAATCCTCCCGAGCCCCTTTCCCCAGGACGGCTGGGGGGGGCCGGAGCCGGCGCGAGGGGGGGGGGTGTCGTTCCTCCTTGCAGGGGTGCAGCCCCGAAACTTGGCCGCTCCGGAGGACGAGGGGGCCGGAGGCGCCTGGCTGGGCCGGGGGCGCGGGGACCCCCCCTCGGCGATGAAATGACATTTCTGGGAAATGGCTCCGGCCGGGGCGCGGGGGGAGCGCGGAGCCCCCCAAAGCGCTTGTGCTGCTTCTGTGTCCCGGTGCTGGGGAGGGACCCGGCCGGGCTGGGGATCGTTTCTCTCCACTTCCCTCCGTTCCCCGCCTGTTCTCGGGTTTTTTTTGGGGGGGTGGGGGGGTTACGGGGCGTCTCTCTGGGCTCGGAGCCTCCCCAGCGCTTTCGCGCCCGCGCCGCCGGCTCCGGGGTCAAGGTTGCTGCGGGCACCGTTTTTCGGGTGAAGCTCGTGGCTCCGGGCAGAGTTTTCCCCACCAGCCTGTAACCGCCGGAGCCTTCGGTTGTGCGGCGGGGGGGCTGCTCGGCTGGGGGGGTCACCCCCCGCTTCCGTGTTGCCCAGCCGCTGCCCCCCACTGCTCCCCCCTGACCCCCCCGGCCCCGTTACCGGTTCTGCAGCAGCTCGGGAGCCCTTCCCCGGGCAGGAGGGGCTGTGCAGGGGGGGCCCCGGGCCGGGCAGCCCCACGGAGCCTGTGGGGAGGGGGCGCGGGGTCCCTCAAAGCGCCGCGGGTGCTGCCTGGCTCCGTCCCTGTCGAAGCCCTCCTGAAGAGAAGCTGCGGTGCCCGCGACCACCCTGTTTGGGCGAGAGCGCGTCTGTCGTCGGTCCCAAACGGGGGCTTTGTGCCCCCCCGGGGGTTGCCAAAGGGGGCCCAGAGACCCTGGGCGGGGGCACGGGGAGAGGCAGCGGCGGCTCCGGGGAAGCCCTTGGCCCAAAGCTGCTGCTGGCAGCCCGGCTCGGAACTTGTCCCCGCTCGCGGCCGCTCCTTGCGGAGTCTGAGCCCCTGGGTGTGTGGGGGGGCTGCGCTGTGAGAACGGGGGGGGCTTCCTCGGCCCCCGGCGCTTTGGACAGGCAGTGTCCATGGGGCGACGCTGGCGTTGTCCAGGAGAAGCTCGCGGATCCCTTCCCGCTGCGTCTCGGGGTGCCGGTACCGACAAAACGGGGAGTGTCTGCGCCTGCCGGGTCGCACCCCAAACCCGCCGGCCGGGGTGGGGGCTGTGCTGGGGCGGGGGGCGGCGGGGAAGGGCGAGCCGTGTCCTGCGGCGGGGCCAGCGGGGACGGGGTCACGGCGTTTGGCCTCATCTTGGTTTTTTTGCTTCCGAGGACTCGAGGAAACGCGAGCGGGGCCGGTGGGCGCTGCGGGAAGGTGCCGGTGTGCGGAGGAGCCGCGGGGGCCCGGGTGCTCCCGAGGGGAATGAAGGGACCCGCGGGCGCCGGAGCGGGGTTATCCGAGGGCAGAGGAGCAGGACGGGCGCGAGGAGGGAGCATCCAGCGGAGGATTAATTTTCCTCCGCTCTCAGTGGATCAGTTCCATTTAAAACGCGCCCCAGCGTCGTTAGCGAAGTGGGGCTGCGAGCGGCAGCGGCGGGAGCGCAGCGCGGCGTCGCTTCCTAAAGGCCACGGCCTCTTTCCTGCCGTCCCCGTCCGTCCGTCCGTCCCAGCCAGCGCTGAAGAAGGAACTTCTCTCTCCTCCCTTCGCTGCCAGGGCGCTCTCCTGAAACGTCTTTTCATCTTTTGTAGGCTCGGCGTCGTGGCTCGCGGTTATTATTTATTCGCGTTGTGGCGATGCCCAGAGGGCACAACACGGGTTTAGATGCCGAACAAAGACCCGGTGGAAGACGGCCCTCGCTTTGCTTTGAATTAAAACTTTGCTGAAGTCGCCGAACCTCGGGAGCGCGTTTAAGACGAGGGATTTCACATTTTACGCTGCGCTGGTTTATAGTGCTTCTTCCCTCGGCAGGCTTTTAAACCAAATTCTCTCGATGAGCGGGCGAGGCTCGTGTCCTGGCGTGTGTGAGTGTTCGGAGCGGCCCCGGCGGGGAGGAGCTTCTCCGGGCGGTGAATATTGGTGAAAAATGCCACCTGGCTTGGGTGGGGGACAGCGCTCGTGTCACCTGCGCCCTGCTGGACCTCGCAGCCGTCGCCGAGCTGGACCCTCAGAGGGTTTTCTCTCTCTCTCTTCCCCTGTTTTATTTATAAAAGGGATGGAAATCGCGGCCGCAGCTGCTCAGGTCTTGGGTTAAGGCACCCGAAACGCGGGCGCTGGTCCCCCGTCAGTAACCGGGGGGGCACGGGGGGTGATCTCAGACCTGTCCTTGGGCCGAGCTCCCGCAGACGGATGCAGCGGCTCAGCTGGGTGACAGACCCCGGCGCGGGGGCTCAGCTGGGGGGTTTAGGGGTTTTTTTTCTGCCCGTCCCTGAAGCAGCGACCTGAGAACGTTCCTGCCACCTCTCTCCCGCTGGCGCCCGGGGTTGCCCCGATGGCAAATGTGGGCGGAGATGAAGGGTCCCTGCCCAGCTCAGCGAGGAGCTGTCAGCTGCCGTCCGGCCGCAGCGCTCCGTTAAACCGTTGGGTTTTTCGCAGCGACGGTTCATCTTCTTTAATAATATATTTCAAACTATGGAAACGATGGGAACTATTTTACAACAGGTAAAACACGTCACAACGCTTTAATTTTTGCTTTCGAAAGGCTCCGTTCGCTTCTGCCCCCGTGGAGCTGGGCCCTCCCCGGCGAGCGGGGCCCGGTGCCGGCACACGCGCGGCAGAGCCGCGTCCTCGGCAGGACGGGGGCTCTCCGGGAGCACGAGCCGTTGCCCCGCGCTGGGTTCTGAAGCGTTTCCAGTGACCCAAACTTTTGTTATTTTTGAGCAGCCGGCTCGTTCAGCGAGCTTCTATTTGCAGCAAAGGTGGAAAAAAACTCCTCACGTTGGAAAATAAATGGCAGCTAATGGAAACAATGGTTGGGAAAAAGAAACTGCGGGGACCTTTACAGCGCTTACTAATTCTTACCCCGACAGGAGGCTCGAAGATGTTCGCCCCGAGCGTGTCCTCCCCGTGCGCGCGCCGTGGGCTCGCTGCTTCTGGTGACGCCGGTCCCGCCGAGCCGAGCTGCCCCGCGGCGGGTCAGCGGGGAGACGGGACCAAACCTCGGCACGGAGAGAGACGTGCTGGCGCCGGGGAGGTGTTGGGGAAGGCTGGGACCGGCGTGTCCGCAATCCCTGCCGGCCGGCCGCGCCGCCGGACCCGCCGAGAAACGGGTCAGACCGAGGGGTTTTGAGGTTTCTGGTGCGTTGACCCTGCGTGGGGGCTGATGTTGTAACCTTAAAAATAATCTGGCAGGTGCCTGGGTGTCGTTGGGCTGGGGGGGGCTTTTCCTGCCGCCGTGGTGTCTGGAGGTGGGGAAGCGTTTCGCTGCTGGTGCCGGGCGTTCGGGATCGTTTCGCAGCACTCGAGGTCTAACCAGGACTACCAGGGAGAAGCTGAGAGGGGAGGAATTCAGGCTGCCCTTCGTGGCGACCGCGAGGCTCGTCGGGGCTGTGACGGGCTCTGGGGGCAGCTGGCGGGAGCCCCGCCTTGGAGGGAGCGTAGAAACCTGGGTGGGATCTGAGAGACTTTTCCCGTCTCTGGGATATTTTTGCCATCCCAGGAATAAGCAAAGACTCGGCCCCTCTCCCGGGCCCGGCTGCTGCAGGAGCTGCTTGTTATTAGTGCAAAGGACACTCACAAAGTGCATCATGCTGAGATGGAGGCTTTTTTAAATTGGGCTACTTCTGAGGACTCTTTTTTTTTTTTTTTCTTTTTTTCCTTGAGTGTTGCCACTTGGGGAAAAGTCCTTATTTCAGCGGGGAGGAGCGCGTCGGGCGGCGCTCAAGGCGCTCTGCTCTAATTTTAATGCGCTTCTGTCTCCGATTCCCAAGTTGATGATCACACCTGAAAGCTGGGAAGAAGGTCCCGAGACGGGGACGCGGTCCCGAGCGCGGAGGTTTGTCCCCGATCGGGTCCTCGCCACGTTGTGCCCGACCCAGACCCCCTCCAGAGAGAGGAGGAACTGGGGGGCGGCGGGGGCTGTGCTCCCCGCGGAGATGGAGGGGGCTGGCAGTGGGGCTGGGGGCAGCTCCCTGGGTGTCCTGGGAAGCCGCAGCCCCTTTTCACCCCGGGGCGTTGTCAGTCCGGCTGCGCAGCCTTTTTGTGGTGCTTCTCGAAGGCAAAGGGACTCTGAGAACAACCGACGCGCAGAACCGTTTCCCAGCCGAAGGTTCACGACGCGCCGCTGCTCCTGCAGAGCTGCAGGTCGGGGCCAGCCAGGTGCTTTCTTTAATTTGCAATTTTTAAAATGACAATTCCTGCGCGCGAGGCTTTACGCTCAGCCAAAATTAAGGAAAATAACCGCTGACACGTGGCTCAGGGCTCCTGAAATGCTCCCAGTGTTTTTCTTTGGGTCTTCTTTTAAAATACAAAGGAGCGAGGAATCGATCTCTTTTATTGCACGTCATCCCGTTAACGTTAACGAGACCGCGTGCACGAGTAGGAAGAAGGAGTTACAGAACTGGCGCCTCAACTGAACGGTATTTGGCTGATTATTAGCTCATTACTTGGAGGGGAATTAATTTCTCGTTCTCGCCGCTCACGCTCTGCTGCCGGGGTCCTGCTCGTTCCCGGCCTCGGCCACGAGCCCGGGGTGTGACGGGTCCCTGCGAGGCGGCGGGGGGGTTGGGAGGGGGCAGCTTGCTGTGCCCGTCGGACGGTCACGTGGCACTTGGTCTTTTTTTTAAAAAAAAAATCCTATTTTTAAGGGCTTCTGCAGAGTACAGGAGAGAAAGGGCTTTCTAAATAAAATTGATTTTTATTAGCGTGTTGCCGTGCCCTTTGTGCAAAGCAGACAGATCTCTGAGTGGGTGTGCGTAGGGCAGAAAAGCAAAATTACAAGTTCAACAAAAATAAAGCTGCAGGATGCATTTTCAACCACAGTTCCTGCGGAACCTGGCGCTTGAGAGAGAGAGAGATTTCAACCTGAATTATTTTCATCTCGTGAAGTTCACGGCCGCCGTGGGGTGGGAAGGGGAACTCCGGAGCGCTCGGCTTATCTCCCCGGTCGGGCTTTGGGACCTGCAGCGCCGGAGCCCTGGGTGCTGGTGGTGCAGGGGGGTCCCCACCAGCCTGTCCCCAAAACGCGTGGGGATGGCTGGAAAAATGCTTGACCGGGACCCGCTGCAGGGTATCGCTGGGCTGGACTGGGTGGGAACTGGCACCCAGCGGGCGAAAGCCTCCCCAGAGCCAGCGAGCCCCCGCGTGAGCTCCGCAGCGACGGGAGTGCGGTGCCAGCGTTTCTTCTTAAATAACATCCAGCAAGTAGTCGGGTCCGATGGGGCAATAAGCCCGGCCTAATGTGCCTTGTCCGCATCTGTACTTATCTCGAGTGGTGCGTTGCCAGGAGCAAGACTCGTACGACTCGGTTCATCCGAGAAGCAGTTATTGTTAAAAATCTGCTTTTAAAAGAGGCACCGTGGAAGGGAGCGACCGATTTCTTTCAGCTTGGAAAAGGTACCAAGGTCCCTGGAAAGCTTCGTCCTCCGCGGTGTATCGGCTGCTCGAGAGATGGAGGAGAAAATGAGCAGCGTGGCTGCTGCTTGTGAGCGCTCACACGCTGCAAATCACGGGGATTTTCCTTTCCGAGGAGACGATTCATCTCCACAAATTATTGCTTTTTTAAATTGTTCTCTGCAGCAAACGCTCCGTTTCCGACCCTATCAACTGCCAATTAGAGCCGGCTCTAAACAGCGAAACTCCTGTTTCTAAAACTGGGCTCGTTTTGTTTTTTAAACAGCCGGTGTAATTGACAAATAAAAGCCATTTGAATGTATAAAACGTTCATTATCTCCATGGGGTGCTGAGCAGCAAAATATAAGGCAGATTTCCCTTTTATTTCGGTGTGGTCGTTGGAACGGCTGTTGCGAGGCTGCTCGGCAGAGCCTCGTGCGTCGGCCGTCGGTCTCGTTGCCCAAAACCCCGTTTTTTTCGTGGATAAAATGAAGCCGGGTCCTTCGGCCACGTGCGTCCCGCGCTCCAGACTTCACCTCCCCGCCGCCGCGTCAGTTCCCAGCTTCGCCGGAGTGGGACTGGCAAAGCGCCGGCGCAGGGGAGCTGCCCGCGGCTCCTCTCCCGTCTCTGCCCGCGGCTCCTCTCCCGTCTCTGCCCGCGGCTCCTCTCCCGTCTCTGCCCGCGGCTCCTCTCCCGTCTCTGCCCGCGGCTCCTCTCCCATCTCTGCCCGCTCCGAGCGCCCTGGGTTGGGCTTTAGGAGCCGCCGCCGCTGTGGGCGGTGGGGTGAGACCCCCCGGCGGGGCCGCCGCTCGCTGCTGGCCTCGGGGCCGCTTTCGGAGAGGGGAGCCAGGGAAGCGCCGCGCGGGCCGGGGAGGAGGATCAGGGTGGTCCTGCGGGGTCGGTGGCGAGGGCGTGTTGGCGGTGTTAAGCTGCAGAGCAGCGGTAGAGGAACATGGGGTGAGTAACTCGTCCGCGCCCAGAAGCTGTCGGGTGGTTTCACCGGAGGAGGAGAGACCGAGCAGCTCCTGGAGGCCAACTCTGACTGAGCTCTGCTTTCTCTTTCAGCAAAGTACCTTAAAGATGGATATAGAAGACTGTAATGGACGATCTTACATATCTGGTACGTCTGATCTTGATTTTTGCCAGCTGTTTTGGGTCGTTAATGTTTTAAGGTGCCTCATCCTCTGGGTGGGAGCTGTCCTGGGCTCGCTTGCTTTGTCTGCGGCTGTGCTGCTGTCGCCGTGAAGCGTTGGGGAACAGAACTGAGAACATCGGCCTGTTTCATGAAGTATCTGAGAAGTGTTAAAGCCCACGGCGTAATAAGCAGCTAATTTAAAACCCGGTGCCTAGGCTGAGCCTTGGAAGTTTACGCTAATGTTGATGTGCCTGTGCCTTCGCCCGCTGACCCGGCGGGTGGGTGCCGGCGCGCCGGCGGCGGGTGAAGTTTCAAGCCTTGCTGCAAGCTGAAAGGAAAACGTCGGAAAACGTCCTTCTGGTGACGGCTGCGCAGCGCCAGCGCCGAAGGTTCAGGGCCCCGGCTGCGCTCGCGGAACGGGGGTTTAGCCCCGCTCTCCGGTTTGCCCAGCGCGCGGTGCCGAAGACCCGCGCGGGTGAGCTCGGCCGTGCGCCCGCTGGCGCCGCCGTCTGTCGGGGTGCGTTGAGGTTAAACCCGGGCTCAGCTCCGGAGTAAAGCCGTGAAGCTCCGTCCGTGGGGAGCGGGCAGGCGGCGTGGGGCTCACTCGTGCCAGCGTGCCGGGTCGCTCCAGAACCAACGGGGTCACATGGGCCGGAGCTGCCGTGCTGGGGCCGCAGAGGGGACCCCGGGGGCCCCGCGGGGATTTAGATCGTCTGGTCGCCTGCAGAAACCTGGTTTACAGCCGGTGGGGGCTGCAGGTGAGAGCTGGTTCGGTGGATTTGTTCTTATCTGTGGGGGACTGGTGTTTGCAGAGTGAAAACACCTCGGTTTGTCCGTCTTTGCTCGGGAGAAGAGGGGGATTAGAGTAAGACCTGATGTAGGTTTAGGAGTGGCAAAGCCGGAGGAAACTCTCGCCATTGCCTAATCCGGCCCCAGCGCCAGGAGAGGCGGGAGGTCGGGTCCGCGCGGGCCCCGGAGCCGCGGAGTGGGGCGCAGCGGGGAGGAGGGGCGAGGGTCGAAGGCGTTGGGAGCGAGGACGGACCCCGGCTGCGCCCGGGCTGCGGCGGCTGCGCGGGGGGACCCTGCGCGACGCCCCTTGGCCTCGGTCACGGCGCATCTTGCCCGTCCTGACGGAATTCATCCTCGGAGTTACCGTGTGCTCCTGCTTTCAGCGGAGCTTCCCTCCGGTCCCCGGGGGACCCCTGCTGGGGTCAGACCCTTGGCTCTCCTCGAGGCGCCCGCTGCAGGTTGCTGCTCGGGTTTCGGGGTGTCTCTGTTAAATAACAAACTACCCGAAGCGTTTTGGGGTGCGTGTGAGCTTTCAGTGCTGACGTCCTGGGGGTCCGAGGTTTACGCAGCTCCTGGAGCTCGGGGAAGGTGAACGGGCGGGAGGAGGGAAGAGCAGCGTTACGGGGCCGTCCCGCCCGGGGCGGCTCTTTCTGGAGCTCCCCGGGACTTGGGGGTCGCAGCCTGCGCAGCGCAGCCCGTCTGCCCGGCCCGGGGCGCGGGGCAGCCCTAACGAAGAGCAGCTAATCGTTAGGGTCAGGGTCAAGGCCTGCCAATTAGCCGCTTCGGGTCACTGAGCTGCTGCGGATCTGAAGCGAGTAGAGGAAACAAACAGCAGAGCTCTTGAAACTTGTTTCTGTGAAATGTGTTTAATTAAACGAACTCTTCGAAAAGTTCATGTTCATCGGGTGGCGAGGTAACCGACAGCCCGGAAACTCTTCATGAATGTGAAATACTTTTTCTCCTTTGAATTCTTCACAGGAAAATAAGTCAGTTTTGAAACAGCTCTGGTAGAGACAGAGCCGTTAGCGCAGAGGGGCAGGAACAAGGCGGAGGCGGGCAGGGGAGCTCTCCGCGCGCTCGCGGGTTCCTCGGGGTGTGAGTCCTTCCGTGGGCGCTCAGCCCCGACGGCGGCGCTGGGGTCGCGGGTAACGGCTCTGCTGCTCGCCGCGGGCGTCGGTCCTGCCTCGGCAGGGCTCAGCACCTGGGAACGCCCAGGCCAGCGCGGCCCCGCGCAGGAGGAGCCGCCAGAGCCGCCCTCCGAGGGATCGATGGGGTGGGATCAGGTGGGATCGGGTGGGATTGATGGGGTGGGATCAGGTGGGATCGGGTGGGATTGATGGGGTGGGATCAGGTGGGATCGGGTGCCCATCCCGCCGCGGTTTCCCGCGGGATCCTGCCCTCCCTCGCTCCGCTCCTCTCCCTGGGGTGGCCCAGCACCCTCGGAGGTTTGCCTCCGCTTCTCTCGCCGGGTGCGTGCGTGTCAGGGGCTGGTGGAAGATGGGGGAATGTTTTCAGGCTGCCTCTGCACCCCAAAACAGCCCAGGTCTCCTCCATTTTTACCCTCTTTTATTTGGGTGCCGGGCACCCAAGAACAGGGTTAAACGCTCGCAGCTCCTTGGATAACTGGGCTACAGACAGACGAACCGTCTCTTGCCTGACGTTCAGGTTTCCATTTGGTGTTTTTTTTTTTTTAGAGCAAATGAAATGTGACCCAATATTTCCTGAAATCTCAAGTCTGAAAAGTTATCAGAGAGGGAAATTGCTGAGAGACCGTCGAAACCAGGCGCTGGTTGCTCCCAGGGGTGGGATAGTGCTTCAGCTCTCGCCAGCGGCGGCGGGCAGCCTGCCCACCTTCCCGGGGCTCCGACCCGCTCGCGGGAGCCGTTATCGGGGGGCCCCAGTGTCAGACCCGCTGCTGCACGGAGGGAAAAACCCCGTCCCCCTCTGGGGGGGGAGATTTTCTGGAGTGTGGGGGGGTCCTGGCCGAGATCCGCGTGGCTCTGCGGGGGTTGGACAGCGATCCCTCCCTCCCGGGGAGCGGCGGCTCTTGGCAGGGCGAAGGTTCGCGCTGGCCTGAGCCCTGTTTCGGGGAGGTTCTGGGCGCCGGGGGTCGGCGCCGTGTTACCCCTCGGTGCTTCCAGCCGGGAGGAGACTGAGGATCCTCTGGGATAAGGAGGATCCTGTGGGGTCCGGAGGGTGAAGCTGGCGGGCAGAGGAGCTGAGCTTTGAGCTGAAAACAGGATGCTTGAAGGGACCGAGGAGAAATTCACTTTATTTTTCTCCTTAACGTTTAACTTAAATTCTAGTTCGGGGTTTTTAACCTTTCTCCAATACATGGGAGATTGGCAGCAGCTGGGAACAGGTTGTAAAACAGCGCAGCGGGGTTCTCCCTGCTGTCAGCATCACCCGGGGCTTTGCCAGCGAGCCTTGCCCTCGCCAGCCGGGCTAAACCTGGCACCAGGAGGGTCTTTTTCTGCAGGATGGGAACTGCACGCCGAGGTAAGCTCACCTGCAAGCGCCGCCTAAAAGAAATTCCTTGCGACTCCAGCACGGGGCCACGGGCTCGTGAGTCGTGGCCGTTCGACACGGACGCGCTGGCGTGGGCCGGGAGGTGCGAGGTGGCTCCTCGGGGCTGCGCGGCGGCTCCGGCGCTGCCGGGCTCTGGTGTGCTGGGGGTCCCGCACGCGCCGGGGCTTTAACGGGAGACGCTTCTGCTCCGGTTCTGGAGCTGAGGACCGAGGCTTCGGTCTCCCCTTATCGATGCAGGAGGGTCGGAGCCCAAATGAGCCACCGCTGGGCTGACGTGAGGGATGATGCTGTTCTCCCTCCGGTCAGCGGATCCTCTTTTTCCCACCGATATTTCGGGGCCTGTGCCTGGTCGCTGAGCTGGGGCGCAGCCGGCTGCGTTGTGAGGGGAGAGCAGAGACCCCGCGGCATCCCTGGCCCCCCATCCCCTGCCCTCTCCCTCCTCAGAGCATCATCCCCAGCCGGCCCGGCGCGGCCCCGTGCTCTCGGAAGGCCGCGGCCGCCTGTCCCCGCGCCGGGGAGCGGCACAGCCCGGGTTCCCGCTCGCCGTGCCGCCTGCCTGTAAAATGACGGTCGTTTCCCTCGCTTCCAGGAATCTGCTCTTCCTGGAAGGTGAGTGGCTGCGTGCGCCCTGCCAGCGACGCAGACATGCACACGCAGCCTGGGCTCCAGCGCTGTTTCCAAGGAGTTGGCTGTGATAACACTCCAGGGTATCTCCAGCAAGGTAGAATAATGCGAGTTAAACGGGAGCGGCGGGGGGGGAGGAGGATCCTGAAATAACTCGGTGCCGTCTCCGCTCGCTCTCTGTGCGCGGAGGAGAAGGGGTGCAGGGGGCTGCGCTGGGCAGAGGGACTGACCCTGGAGGGGGATTTAGAGGTGTCTGAAATCCCCCGTGCTGGCAGGGAGGAGAGGGAAGGAGAGGCCTGACCCCCCCCGAGATGCCCGTGGAGGCGAATATGAGCGCAGTGGGCTCAGGGCGCCGCTTGCGATGTACCGAGACCCTTCGGGAGGGTCGGTCCCACCCCAGGCAGCAGCTGTTGGGTTTTCGGCCGCAGCCCGCAGAGCCAGCTCCCTCCTCGCTCAGCCTCCTCCTTAACCTCTCTGCTGCGGCCGGCGCTGCGCGGACGCTTCGTGTGACTCAAAGGTGCTGGCGGCAGCTTGCCGGCCTCGCCGAGGCGTGGGGAGGGGAGAGGGAAGGGTCCTCCAAGTCTCTCCCTCCATGACCCCGGGAGGAAAGAGCAAACCTCTTGAAAATGCTGCCGCGGGGAGTTGGGGAGCGTGAGGATGCTGCTGGGGTGTCCCGGCTTGGTGGCGGCCAAGCAGCGATTCGGAAGCTGCTGCCTCACCGAGGGCAGTTACCATAAACGATTCCCATGCTCAGCGAGGCTGATGAGCTCAGCGTCCCAGTAGTCATCAGACAATGGGATGAACTGGGCTCGGGGAGCACCGAGAGAAGAGTTTCTCCAGATGCGAGTATTTAGAAATAACATTCCCAGCTGTGCTAAAGGCGTTCGCGGCGCTTCTGCGCTTCCCATCATGGAACTCCGCCGTCCCCGTCCCCACAGCATCGCTGCGGAGCGGCCGCTGCAGGCAGCTGCCTGCTCTCGGGCACGCGGTGGGGAGGGCTGGCAGGGAACGGGGAGGGGGTTTCTGCGCGCTGGCAGGTCTCGCCGGAACAGAAACCCGGTAGCCCCTGAAGGGGAAAAACTGAGTCTGGCCTGGCGAGCACATGCCCTGGGCGCGAGGTGATCTCGTAGGCAGCCGCGTCGCTCAATTCGCTTTCCAGTGTGGACGGGCAAGGGCCTGTTTCCAGGGACTGCAGGGGTCTGTCGGGGGGGGGGCTCGACATCCAGGGACCTGCTCGGGAATTGTCACCTCGGCAGGGACTGTCGGGGCGGGGGACCCCAGTGCCTGGCGAAGGGACCCGCTCGCCCAGGCAGGGCGCTGGGCTCAGCCTGGCAGCTCAGGGTTGTTTCGGTGGGGGATTGCTGCTCGTGCCCGGGGGGGTGACCTGGCTCCCCCCGGCCGGCACGGCTCTGCGCTGCGGTGCAGCCCTCCAGCGTGGCGTGCCCACCCCTCTCCCCTTCGGCAGCCTCTCGGCGAGCCGCCGAGGAGAGCACAGCGCGCTGCTGCCGTCGGCACGGCGCGGGCTCGGGGCTGCGGCGTCGGAGGAGGTCGCAGCCGGAGGATGGGGGTCCAGGAAGCACCACGCTGCCGCCTCGCACCGCGCTGGTGTGCGCGGCAGCCGGTGCCCTGGGGTGAAAGCCGCGTCCTCCACCCCCTTTCCAGAGCCGAGGTGCTGGGAAGAGGCTCGGCAGGGTGAAGCTGGTGGGGCGCCCACAAGCCGTGCTTCGGGCACCACTGACTTGTGTTTCCCTCCTCCCGCAGGTAGCGGGGATTCCTCTCTGGAGAAGGAGTTCAGCTCGGCCATCGTGGGACCCACGGTGAGCACGCCCAACAGCCAGCACTCCTCCCCGAGCCGCTCCCTCAGCGGTGAGTAGCCAACTTGACGGAAAAAGCCGTGCCAAGGGCTGCCCGGTTTGTCCCCAGACCCTGCGCTCGCTCAGGCGTGACATAAATTTTGACTTCCCGCTGTGACTCTGAGTCTGACTCTTTGTTTTTCAAGCGAAGAGGATAAAACCCTGCCTGGGTCCCGCGCGGAGCAGCTGCCCGCTCCTGGCCCTGGGCACCGGTGGTGGCTGCGCCCGGGGTTTTTTGGATCGGCTGTGGCCGTGCCGAGGAGTCGGGGTCTTTCCTTGTGGTTGTGAATTCCACCTTGACGGTCACGCAGCTGCGCGTTCCAGGCTGTTAATAGTCACAACTCGGGAGGGGCTGCAGAGCCACTGGTTGCTTTAGAAGTTATTTTTTTATCTGTCTGGATGGCCGGGTGGGAAACGAGAAGCTGCTCCGCTTCCTCTGGTGTGGTGGCTGGGGAGGGTGGGGGGCCGCGGCGGGTGCCGTGGTTCAGGTGGCAGCTGAGCTCTGCCTCGACCCGACCGACTCTGCTGGGGAGTTACTCGTGTCGCTGCGGGAGACTCGGGGAGCCCCGAGCGTCTCCGGATACACCGGGAGGGCCACGGGGGGACGAAGCGCGCCGAGGTCTCGCCATGCCGCAGCCTCCGCGTGCTCTCGCCCGGTGAAGTGCTGCGGCCGAGCTGGTGCTGGCGCCTGACCGGGACCCAGAAACGGGACCCATGTGGGGAATCTCCTGTCCGCGACATGAAACTTTCCATCTCCTTCCCTGCCTGCCCTGGAACTCTCTGTTTTTTATTTAAAATGAAGGAAACTGCTTTTTTGGTTGTCTTTAAGAACCTCCCCCAGTAAAACAGGCTTTGGAGTGGCCGCAGCCTGTCCCTCGTCCCCCTCTGCTGGCTCGGTGCGGGGTCGGCACCGCGACGCGGCCCTGGTGCGGGACGGCGCGGCCCTGCCCGAGCTCGGAACGGCTGGGACGGGCTGAACGCGCCGAGACGCGGTGCAGAGCGCGGCCGTCTCGGGGCAGCCGCCGAGTTCCCGTGGGCCTCACGTGCCGCACAGTCGTGTGGGGGCTGAGACGAGAGGAGGTGGCGGGTCCCGCTCTGACTCGCGCTCTCGGCCGTCTCTACCAGGTTGACTCAACCGGCACCGACAAGTGGGCGCCGCTCTGAGCCCCCCTCCCGCTCCCGCCGGGCCCTTTCCTATTCCTTTGCCGTCGCGGGGAAAATCCCCCGTAATTTATCCGCGTGGGCTTCCAGCAGCGAGGTGCTCGGGACGCCTCCGCTGAGCTCCTGGCCTGGGAAGGTTCCTCTTTCTGAACCGGGATATAACGAGCCCAAAACATGACGTTTCCACAGGAGGTTGTTGCCATTTTTTCCTTTTATTACTTGCTATTTATTTTACATTTGCCCTACAAAGACGCTCAGAAGCTCTGCAAAGAAACGAAATCTTGGCGTTTCGGCAGAGGACAGCTCTGAGAGGTAACGCAGCCTTTTCGCTTGATCAGAAGCAAAAGGAACTGAGCACGTGGGACTGACGGAGAGGACAATAACGATCCCTTCCCCTTTAACAGCAGGATGTGAGTGATGGTGTTGCCTCTGATCTGACTTGACTTCACAGCTGGTTCATCCAGCAAGCGTCGTGCCCCAGAGGAGCAAGAATATTATATAACCTGTTCTGCCAGCAGAGACTTCTCTCCAGTGAGACTGGACTCTGCATTGCTTCTGAAAGGAGAATTACAGAACAATAGTTGGCCTCCCTTCTCCGCCCAGGGAAAAAATAAGTCCCCAGGGGAATGGAAGGGGGGGAAAAAAAACCCCAACCAACAAAAAACCCAACCAGAAAATCAAAGCACAGCGAACGTCAACTCATCCCGGCAGCTCCCGCCGCCGCGAGAGGAGCTTTTCCCGTCGCGTCGGTGCACGGAGGCGGCTCTTTGCGCTGGGTCTCCTGGACGCCCCCGGGGGAGCGCGGTGGCACCGGCCAACGCGTCAGCGAGGTTCTGCTCCCCCCGCGAGAATGCTTCAGCCGCAGCCTCCTCCCGGGCCGCAGCCAGCGGTGGCTTTGGCCGGTGGCTCCGCAGACGGGCTGAAAGTGCCTGCGATTGCCAAGGCCGGGTGTCTGCACAGTTCACGTTGCCTGGAGCCTCTCTGGGAAGGAGCATTGTCTGCGCCAGAGCCAGGAAGGGAAGGAGGGAGCGCGGGCCAGGATTCCTGGGCTCTTCACCCGGCAATAAACCTCACGCAGCCTCGGATGAATCACTTCCACGCTGCTGCTCCTCGTTAATCCCCACTTGCAAAGCCGTACCTAGCTCTGGGGGAGAGCCAGTGCCCTCCTGCCTGCCGCCCGGCCTCGAGGGCGGCGCGGGAGAGGAGCTTTCGCCCCGGGCGCACGGTCCGGCTCCTCGGGGGCCGCGCATCCGCCCTTCCCGGGGCAGCGGGGGGCACGGGTCTCCCCAGCACCGGGACCCTTTCGCTGCCGCCGTCTGGGCTCTGCGGCGTTCCCGCGTCCTCCTCGCCCGGTAAGCGACCCACAGCCTCCCGGGACGGACCGGCCCTGCCCCAGCCCACGCGAGACTTTGTTCAGGAGCCCCCCCAGGTTTTACAGGTCGGATCTTCCGGGCAGTTCGGGCCCCGGGACGTTACCGAGTTTTTCTCCAACCCGCTGCGCGCTGCGGGCGTCCCCGGGCCGTGGGTGAGTGTTTGCTCTCACAAAGAGCTGAACGAGCCCCAGGGGTCGAGTCAGCACCAGATCTGGAAGCTGCTAGGGTTTGTGTGTGGCTGCGCTCAGCCCGCGCCGTTCTCACGCCTGGCTCCACCAGGCAGCTTGGACTCTGCAATCTCCTACCCTGCGGGCAGCAGCAGAGGCTCCTTTGTGTATATAAAGTTCAGTTTCCTCCAGCCCCCACAGTTCTCCTCTTAAGGGATTGGGAAGAGCCTCCTGCTTTAAATGGAAGAAATAAGAATCTGATATTTAAAGGGATTCTGTAAATATTTTGTTTAAGCCCGTGGGCTCGGTGCGTGGCCATGTGGGTGACCTGGATCCGACTTTACTCCAGCGTCATCCTCCTCCGGCCTGCCAGGACCAGCACCACGGGAGCAGGTAGTGGGTGCGATCGGCCGAGGAGAGCGCCCGGGAGCCTCCCCAGGGGATTCCCTCTCGCTCCCGGCTGCTGGCGATGGCTGAAAGTGGGAGGAAACTTCCCAATTTGATCATTTAAAGACGGGCTCTCCGAACAGGCGACTTTTCACCGAGGCTGAGGGTGTCCCGGCGACAGTTCTCCCTCGAGCGGAGGGTACAGGCGGCGTCGCGAGGTGGGACGGACGCTTGGCCGAGGGAGGAAGCGTGCAGGATCGGGGTGGACGAGCTCACCGGGAGGGAGGAGAGGGAGAGGCAGAGGTTTCCCCCGTCCTTCTTTCTCCCGGTCCCCGCAGGGCTGCAGCTTGCTGGCAGCGGCGGGAGCGGAGCGGTCGCCGTCGTCTCGGGGAGTGTTTGATTTGTGGCATTCCACAGATCATTAGAGCAGCCGGGAATGTAGGTCAGGGCTGGCGCATCCCCTCGCCAGCCTCGGCTCCTGATGCTGCGGGAGGAAGGAAAGGTAGCGGCGGGGAGGGAAACCCGGGGGCTTCGCTGCGGCGGGGAGCCCCACCTGCCGCCCCGGCCCCGCGCCCCTCCGGCTTCGGGGGGGCCGTTCCTCTGGCTCCTGCCCTCCTGCCTGGGCCAGAAGTGCCGCCGGGCGGCTGCTCCCACAGCTGCGGGACCTTTCAGTGGTCCCGGGCACCCCCTTCCCTGGTTTCACACAAGCTTTCTTGGGGTTTTCGGTGCCCAAACGCCGCCCCACGGGTGTCTGCGCACTCGTCCCCTCGCTCCTTTGCCGCGATTCCTGCAGCCTCCTCGGCGGCTGAGGGAAGGGGAGAGGCAGAGCTGCCTGGGGGGAGCCGGGGCAGGCAGGGCCAGGGCTTGGCGTGCCTGGGGCAGGGCTGGGGGTTTCCAGCACCGTCCTCTTCGGTTTCTTTTTTTTGCCTTTAAGATAGTTGATGGATCCCAGGTCTTGGAGCGACTTGCGGTGAAGCAACGTCTTCTCTAGTGAGCCGAGGTTTAGTGACCGTCCGGGAGACTCGTGTTAGGCTCTGTGGGCCGGGGGCTTTTGAGCCTTTACTGATCAGAGTCAAACTTTGGTGTCTTTGCTTCCTCTGCGGTACCTTAAAAGCACGAGCAGTTTTTCTTTCCCCCTCTGCCTTTGAATCCAGGGAACTCAATTTCTTTTTCTCCAGTCAGTCACCCTACAAGGCAGGATGCAGAGCAGGAACCTTCGGGGTGTGCAAACAAACCATCCAGCCTGTAACCTCGTGTGATCCGTGTTTGGTGTCTGCTCTTGAGTAGCCGACAAAATAAGAAGATGCACGTTTATCGGGCACAAATCGCTTAACGCAGCACAGTATTTCTGTTAGGAGTAAGTCTCGCCTAAGCTGCGCTCCCGCCTTCTTTAACCTCAGAGTTTTTTTCCCCCGCTGACTGTGTCTCGTCCCTTCTGCCTCCCTGTAGCAAACTCGATCAAGGTGGAGATGTACAGCGATGAGGAAGCCAGCCGGCTGCTGTCACAGGACGACCGCATGCTCGAGAAGGAGGACAGCGTGATCGTGGAGGACTCGCTCTCGGAGCCCCTGGGCTACTGCGACGGGACGGGCCAGGAGCCGCACTCCCCCGGGGGCATTCGGTTGCCCAACGGCAAGCTGAAATGTGACATCTGCGGCATGGTGTGCATCGGCCCCAACGTGCTGATGGTGCACAAGCGCAGCCACACCGGTGAGCGGCGGCCCCGGGGCACGGGCGGGGGGGGCCCGAGGGAAGCGGATTTCTGTGGGTGTTGGCTGGTGGGCGCAGACGCCGCGGGAGGTGGGTGTCAGGCCCCGGGGAAGGTCCGGGAAGGTGCATGTAGCTCCTTCGTCGCCATCCAACCGCCAGCAGCAGGGCTGACGCTCCCCGGGTGCAGGGTCGCGTCCGGAGCTGGTCGGTAGCCGAGGCCTTTCCATCCCAAACGTGCTCGGCGCTGTTGGTTCGAGAGCTGCTCCTCTGCGGGCTTGGAAAATGCTTTTAATCAAGAGTTTCGCCCGGTTTTGCAGGAGAAAGGCCGTTCCACTGCAACCAGTGCGGAGCCTCCTTCACCCAGAAGGGAAACCTCCTGCGTCACATCAAGCTGCACTCCGGCGAGAAGCCCTTCAAGTGTCCCTTCTGCAACTACGCGTGCCGCAGGAGGGACGCGCTCACCGGCCACCTGCGGACGCACTCGGGTGGGTAGCTGCGGCCGCGCGGGCCGGGGAGGGAGGAGGAGGCAGGGAGGGAACACGCCGTGATGCTACAAAACCGGGGATTTGAGCCCAGCTTCCGAAAGCGCCAGCCTCCACCTCCCGTCCCGCAGCAGCCAGACTCGCTGTCGTATCGGCTCCCGGCTCGTGCCCGGGGCGGGGTTGTGGCTGCGGCTGGCGAACGGTCTGGGAACTCCGCGGACCCCAGGGGCACCCGCGGGGCTTTGTGCCGCTGCGTTCCAGCCCTTCCTGGGGGTTATTGCATCTCTTATAAAGATAAATGTTTAATAGAGTTTATTGAGTCAAGATAGGTCCCACCCCTGGGTGTGCCCTGCCCCAGCGAAAACGAGCGCTGAGGGGTTTTGTTTGCGTCTTGTTTTGACATTGTCCTTTTCAAATGTGACATTTGAGATGTGGTTTTCAACCCTCCGGTTCCGTGATGTAACAGCTGGCGGGGGCCACGGGTGGGAGTGAAACACGCCAGCTGGCCCCTGCTCTGTCGTCGTTTCCCCCTGATTTCCGTACCGGCGCCTTTCGACGGTGCTGCCGGGGCTTTTCAGGTTCACGCAGACGCTTTGAACGGCGGTGACTGACTCTGACCTTCCGCGCGCTGCGTGGGGACGAGCGTCGGGCGCTTCCGTGGAGGGAGAAACCGGGCCCTGAAGAGCCTGTTCTTGCCACAGCCGCACCCAGGAGCCCAGAAACCTGCTCCCCCCTCGCAGCCTGGCCCGAGAACCTCCGTTTGCTTTAAGTTTCTGCCCTTCTCAGTCGGAGGCTGCGATGCTCCGGGTTTGAGCTGTGGACAAATCTTCCCCCTTCGCTGTTTCTTTTGGGAGTTCATCTCCCTCCCGCACCTGAGTCTTTCCGGGAGATGCCGGAGGGGAATCCGGGCGGTTTGACCCCCGGAGCCTGGAATGGGGCTGTTGGTTCTCGCCTGGCATCTGCGCAGGAGGGGCTTTGGGGCTTTGCAGGAGTTTTCCATCCATTATATTTTGTCTCTGATGTCCCCGCTGCCAAGGGACAAAGCCGCTTCTCGGTGTAAAACCTTGTTGGTCTCGTCTGGTTCTCCAGCCTGGCTGGAATAAGGCAGCGGTTTGTGATCCCGGGAGGGAGCTGGTTTCACCCCAGGGGAGGAGGCGAGATGAGCAGCCTTGGGCTTTGCCAGTTAATGGGGAGAAATGCCAAGGAAATCCTTTCCCCACATTCTTTCCTTATCTCTAAGGGGGGAAAAAAAACCAAGCGAGAAGGCGGTAGCTGGATGCGAAAACCCTCGTGTCGTTAACTCCGGAGAGCAAAGAGCGTGTGTGTCTCCTCCCGCCCCGCTCGGAGGGCGAGGAGAGCCCGGCCCCGGCGACAGCCCGGCTCCCCGCGAAGCACCGCAGCGGCTGCTCGGGACCAGCTGAGCCTTCGGCCCTCCCGACGGAGCCATCACCATCATCCTTCCTCCCCTCCGCCTCCACCTTGGGCAGCGCCGCGTCGGCTCGGGGACCTTCGGCGCGCGGGGTTTGGGCAGGAGACGGGTGCTCTGGAGCTGGGCGGCTCCTGGATTTTTGAAAAAACAAAATCTGGTGTGTCTGGAGCAGAGTCCCGTTAGGAAGGTGCCCGTCCTTCGCTTTGTTGAAACCCTCCCCGTCCCCTCCGTGTGGGGTGCGGGGCTCGGGGGCGTTACGTGGCGGAGCCCCGTGCTGGGAACCCCGACTCGCAGGCGGATGCGCAGACCTGGACGTGGGGCGCGTGGGCTGGCGAGGCCCCGCTCCGAGCCTGCTCGCGTGTTAATTAATGAACGTGCTTCAGGGGACCCCGGGGCGAGGGTCGTTTCTGGGCTCCTCGGTCGCGTCTCCGCTGCCTGTCCGCCGCGTTCGCCCTCGCCGAGCGCCCGGAGGTGGGTCCTTGGCCGAGCTGTGCCGACGTCTCCCCGCTGCCAGGCAGGGAAAGGGTCATCTTGAGTCCTTCGATCAAGACACGCAGAAATGGGACAAGCCCTCACAAAATATCAAACAAAAATTAATCTTTATGGGAGCTAATTACTAAGAAAAACCTTCGTTTAATGTGGATTTCACAGGCGAGAGTCTAGCGGTTGCCCTGCCTGGGTGGAAGGCAGCGGGGCTTGGCTTTCCCTCCCTCTGCCTTAACTAGAGGCATGTGCGTTTCATGCCGTCCCCATGAGGGACGCGGAGCTTTCATCTCGGAGGATGTGCTGTCCAAAAAAGTGAGGTATTAAAATCCAGATCAAACACGCTGCGTTGCTCTGAAATAGATCAGAAGCTGCAGCCCACACCCGGGACAGCTGAGACGAGCCGCCGGCCCCCCGAGACCTCCCTCCCTCTTCGTCCTCGCCGCTTGGCAGCGCGGTAAATAAACGAACCTGGAGCTTGGGGCCGGGGCGAGGAGAGCGGCCCCCTTGCTCGCGTTTCGGGTATTACAGGGCTGAAGAACTTGGGGGAATCCTGCCCGGCCCTCGCTGCCCGCCCGAAGCCTCTCGCTCGCGGCAGGTGACGGATGGACCGAGTCCACCCGATCACGAGCACGTGTCGGTGGGTGACGGTGACGATCTCAAAGAACAGACTGAGGGGTAAAAGGAAAAGCGACGGATCACGAGGCCGAGCCCAGCGCGGGATGGAGCCTCCCTCCTTGTCCTGCAGCCGCCTAAAACCCCGTCCCCGAGGTGGAACCCAGGGTGCGGGCAGAGCCGGGAGCGCAGCAGGACGACAGCGCCGTCCCCACGTCCCCGTCCTGGCGCCAGGGGCAGGTCACAGGCTCCTTTGTGTCCCGCTGTCCCCAGAGCCCCGGAACACGGGCTGGGGGTGGGGAAGGGCAAGGCCGGATCCCGAGGAAGGAGCTTCCCGGCTTGGAAAGCCAACGCCGCTCCCAGCGCAGCATCGGGAGAGCTCGGCGGGGCACGAACACGCGCGGGGGGTTGGGTTGTTCGGTTTAGGAGTAACAAAACCCCGTCAGTTGGGGAACTGTGAACTTCAGAAGCTGCGCAAGTGATGGAGGTGAACGAGACATCACGGAATTCGGAGTCGGGGCTCCCGCATCTGAAGGGCGAGATTTGAGGAGTAAATTCCGAACGTGCATTTTTGTGTTCAGACTCGGAGGCTGGTGGCATCCTCACCTCCCTCGGGACTGGAGTGAACCAACCCTCCGCTGCTCTGCGACAATGCTGCTGCCCGGGGAGGGCTGGGAGGAGAGATTTGCACTTGTCATCGGCTTCTCCGGATTGATTTCTAACCCGGAGCTTCGGTGGTGAAATCCACAGCGGCTCCTGGACTCCCGGATCTGCCCGCGGCTCGGCTGGGCCGCCGGGCCGGGAGCGGGCGGGGACACAGCGCGTGTGGATGCGGCCGGACTCCTCGCTGCCCGCCGCGGGCCGGGCGGGATCCGGGACGAGCTGGCGCTGGCCCCGCGTCCCCACCGCAGCGCCGGGCGCTGGACGGGAGCCCAGGTGTCGGAGCTGGGGCGGGGGGTAAGGGTGAATTCACCGACAGCCTGAAAATGGGGGTTTTTTTGGTTTGGGGTTTTTTTTTTTTTTTTTAGAAAGCAGTTAAAGGTTAAACCACAAGCTGCAAAAAACCCCCAAACAACCCCGTACATCTGACAGGAACAGACAGAACCTGGTCCGGGCAGGCTGTGGCAGACGACACGCTCCTCCCCGAGCCTCGCGCCGGAGCCCGACGGGGCGAGCGGGACGCAGGCGGCTGCCGTGGGGCTGCCGGGCCGGGCCAAGGGCGATGGGCTCCGGCTTCCAGCAAAAGCCGCCGATTTTGGGGCATTTCCCCGCTACTAAAACCAACCTCCCCAGCTGGGGGCGCAGGGCCGGAGGGGAAGGGCCCAGCAGCTCCTGGGCTCAAACGCCGCCATGTCCCCGTCCCCGGCGTGGCGTGGCTCCGCGGTTTGGGGTCGTGCCTGTCGGAGGCGAGCTCAGCAACGCGGCACTCGCCTTTTATTCCCATTAACACCTTCTGGCCTAACGAGCTGCCTCCCTAAAAGGCGTCTGAGTGGGCCCAACCCTGGGAGCCTGGATCCCTTCACCCCCCTCCCAGACCTTCAGTGGGGCGGGGACCGCCTTGCCCCCACGGGCCGTCGGCTGCCCGGGCGCTGCCATCGTTATCGTCGTTAGCCATCGCCCGACAGGCGGCACGAAACCCCCGCGTCAGCGTTTGCGTTTCCCCGGCGCAGGCTCGGCCTCGCGCACGCGATGGAAACTGCGACGGGGCCAGAGTTACCATCTCCCCGCGGGGGGGCCGTGGGTTTTCACCGTAAGTAGCCCGCTGGTGAGAGCGCGCAGGGACCGCCGCGGTGAGGAGCAGTGGCTCCGCGGCACGTGGTGGCCACTCTCCTTTGTCTGGTGGTCGCTGGCCAGTGAGGCTGAACGCCGACCTCGCGTGGCTTCGGGGATTTTCAGTCAGAAGTGAGAAAATTGGGAGAGATGAGAAAAAAAACGTGTCTGGGGAGTGCGTTTATCACGAGGCTCACCAGGGGGGTGCGCGCACTGCGCAGCCGCCGAGCGCTGGCCAAGCCGCTGGCTGAGTGCTTTGGGGCGAACGGAGGGTGAAGAAATGTTTAGAAACGTTTAAAAAGTTGGGGGGTCCAGCTGCCCTCCTTAAATATCGCCCTTGTCGGGGCTTCCAGCACGAGGGTTTACCGGGAGGCGCGTAACGTGACGAGAAACTCGTATTGGGAGCAGAGCGTGGGTAAAAGCCGGGCCTGAGGCGTTTTGGTCCAGGTGTTTGGCCAAAGGATGATTTATTTCTATCAGAACCCGGGAGCACCCAGCCCTTCTCCTGCGGGTCTCCGAGGGGGCGAATCGGGGAGCTGGGGGGGGGTAGCTGGTGGCCAGGCCGCCGTGCCGGCGAGGCGCGGTCCCTGCGGCACGGCTCGGGGGTCAATGTCAGCCCGTTCCAGGCGCTTTTCTCTCCCGTCGACGCGCGTCCGGCCCTGCCCCGGGCTCTTGGTCGAGGGCACGGTGCCTGTTCTTAGGCCGGGCTCTGGTTTGCCTGTTGTTGCAGTCTCCTCCCCCACCGTCGGCAAACCCTACAAGTGCAACTACTGCGGCCGGAGCTACAAGCAGCAGAGCACGCTGGAGGAGCACAAGGAGCGGTGCCACAACTACCTGCAGAGTCTGAACACTGAACCGCAGGCGCTGGCCAGCCAGCAAGGTCAGTGCCGGGGGGGCGGTTCCGGAGCCCCGCGGCCTCCCTGGCTCTGGGGACGCCGGCAGGGTGGGAAACGGGGTCGCGGCTTCGCTTTCCAGCCCCGTCTGTGGGTGACGGGGTCGAGCGTTGGGGACACCCCGTTAGAAAAGGGGGGTGCTGCGTGGGGGAGAGCGTGAGCCCCCGGCGCTCTCCGTGCCCCGGCAATCGTGGGATGAAAGGCGCCGCTCTGCCCGCGCGTTGGTGAATGCCGCAAACCTCTGCCAGTGCCCAGCGTGACCTCCCTGCTCCTCCCCTCGCCGACGGCCGAATTTCAAAGCCCCCCTGAATCGAAACGCGCCCTTGGCCCGTGTTTCTGGCGCAAGAACCACCGAGAGCGTTTTCCATAAATAACAGAGCACAGCCACGACGTGGGGGGATTTACCCCGCGGGCAGGCGTCTGCGCCGGGCACCGCGCAGCTTGGGAGCCCCTCCGGGCTCCCCCTCGGAGCCTGCAGACAGACCCCCCCCCCCTTTGCGCCGGCAAAGACCCGAAGCCGGAGCCTTCCTGGCTCCTCACCCGTTTGGAGCCGCCGGCGCCCTCGGTGAGGTTCCCACACGGAGACTTGAACCGGACGATCCGTCACCCCGCCGCGGGGCACGGGAACGGCGGAGCCGCCCTCGCCGCGGGGCAGGTCTCTCCGGGACGGGGTTGAGAGCCGGCAAGAAAATCGAGGGCACTTCGATCCGTTGAAGCCGGCTCCTCTTCCCCAAAGTGGCAGGAGCGGGCCCAGCTCGATGAAGAAGGGAGGCGGACCGGCTGCCGGCGCTCCCCCGCGACCGATTCGCCGACGGGGTAAGCTCTGGGCCTGGAGCAGGCGGCCCGGGAGCCTCCCGCAGGTCCGTCCCGGCTGGAAGGGCAGGAGTGAGCCTCGAGCGCTGGCCGCGGCTGGGGCGCAGCGTGCCCGTCCCCCTCGCCCCGTCCCGCGGTCGCCGGCTGAACCCGCGTTTCCTTGTCTTGCCAGGTGACGAGATGCGAGACCTGGAGCTAGTGCCGGACTCTCTGCTCCACCCCTCGTCCGATCGGCCGACGTTTATCGACCGGCTGGCCAACAGCCTCACCAAACGGAAACGATCGACACCTCAGAAATTCGTGGGTAAGGGGATGATTTCGCCCCTCCCCTGGCTTCCCGGGCAGGCAGGAGCGCGGAGGGAGAGGGGGAACCCCGCTGGTTGGGGGAGCCAGGCCCCCCCCCACCACGGGAGCACGGGGGCACGCGGCTGGTGTCGGCACGGCGAGCGCCTTTCACCCCACGATCCCGGGACGGGGCAGGTCGCGCGGCGCCGGGGAGGGGGAGGACGTCGGGGCAGGGGGGGAGCGTCCCCCAGGAGCGGGGCTGCCCGTCCTGACCCCCCCCTCCCTCCTTCCCTCCCCGCAGGGGAGAAGCAGATGCGCTTCACCCTCTCGGACCTCCCCTTCGACGTGAACTCCGGCTTCGAGAAGGACGTGGAGATGGTCTCGGCCCACCACCCCCTCGACCCCTCCTACGGCAGCTCCCTGGCCCTGATGGGGGGGGAGCATCTGCGGCCCCTCCGGCTGCCCCCCACAAACTGCATCTCGGAGGTCACCCCCGTCATCAGCTCCGTCTACACCCAGATCCAGCCCCTGCCGGGCCGCCTGGAGCTGCCGGGGGGCCGGGACGGCGCCGAGGGGCCCGAGGAGGGGCCGGACGGGGTGCAGGTGGTGTTCCGGGGCCGCGAGCCCGGCGTGTCGCCCACCAACGGCTGCCAGGACTCGACGGACACCGAGAGCAACCACGAGGAGCGGAGCTCGCAGCCGCCGCCGGGGAACTGCGCCGGCAGCCGCCAGAGCCCGGCCTACGCCAAAGAGGACCCCAAACTGCCCGAGGGCCCCCCCGCAGCCCGCGCCACCCCCAGCGCCGCCAAAGAAGCCCTGCGGGTGGTCAACGAGGACGGGGAGCAGATCAGGGCCTTCAAGTGCGAGCACTGCCGCATCCTCTTCCTCGACCACGTCATGTTCACCATCCACATGGGCTGCCACGGCTTCAGAGACCCTTTCGAATGCAACATCTGTGGCTACCACAGCCAGGACCGGTACGAGTTCTCCTCCCACATAGTGCGGGGCGAGCATAAAGTCGGCTAAACCCCCTTCCTCCTCCTCCTCCTCCTCCTCCTCCTCCTCCTCCTCCTCCTCCTCCTCCTCCTCCTCCCCCCCGTCCCCCCCAGCCCACCCTCCACTCTTCCTCTGTCTCCAGCTCAGCCCCTCCACCCTTAGGGCATGGAACTGTTGGTTTTTCTTTTATACTCCTTTGCACTGACTTTGGCTACAAAAAATATTTAAAAAAAAAAATATCAATAACTAAAAAAAAAAAAAAAAAAAAACCAACCCCGACGAGGGGGAGCTCTTAACAATTTGCCTTTTTATAAATGGAGTTATTTAAATATTAACGGACTTTTTTGTGCTTTCCCCCCCCCACCTCTCTCACCTCCCTCCGTTATTTATTAAGCTTTTTAGTTTCTCTTTTTATAACTTTTTTCTTCCCCCCCCCCCCCCCCCCACTCCCTCCCCAAAGTCTCACTTGAATTTTTGAGACTGTTCCCCCCCCCACGCGCCAGCCTGCAGCTCCCAGCCCCCCCTTGGTGCGAGCCCGGCGTCGCCCGTCCCCGCTCTCGGGCGAAGCCAAACCTCAGATTAGGTGCTAAACCCCCCAGACCCCCCCCCGCCCCACTGCACCCCCCGCCTGGCGGGGGCCGCTGCGCCCCGAGCTTTAATGAGTCGAAACCCAGAAAGCAGGGACCCCCCCCCCCCCCCCGCCTCCCCGCGGGGCCCGTCGTGGCCGGGGTCTGTCCCGGTTCCCCGTTCCGCAGGGGTGAACCCCCCGTGTGCCTGGACCCCCCGCGGCGGGGGGGGGCGGGGGGGCCCCTCCCTCCACCTCAATGAAGGAAACGTTCAGCCGGGGGGGGGGGCGAGTGTCGGGGCAGCCTTCTGCCCCCCGCCATCTCCTCCTCTTCCTCGGCACAGGCCAGTATCCCCAGCCCGCTCTGCTGCGGGGTTTGACCCCCCACGCTGCCCGCCTGCGAGGGGGGGGCGCTAAATCCAGTCCCCCCCCCCCTTCTACCCCCCCAAAGCCTTCTTGCTCCCTCCGGCACTCCCGGGGGGGCAGCGGGGTCTCCCCGTGTCCCCGCAGCGTCCGTCCCGCTCGCGCGGAGGAGTCGGGGCGGCGGCACCCCAACGCTGGAGCTTTGCCCCCCCCCGGGACCCCCCCCCCCCTCCATGTTCGGAGGGTCTGAAAGAGTTGGGGGGCGGCTGCGGGGTCTCCTCAGCCCCTTCCCCCGGGCTGGGCTCCGGCGGCAGAGCCGGGAGCCGGACGGTTTTGGGGGGCACCAGACCGAGGGAAGGGGCTCCCGGTCCCGCGGGGGGGGGGCCGGAGCCGGGGCCCCTCCGTGATGGGGTGTGGGGGGGGGTCTCCTGGCGAAAGGGATTTAGGGGGGGCGGGGGAGGCAGCCGATAACCAAAAATAAAGCGCGACCCCGGCGACGATCCCCGGCGGGGACCGCGGCCACACCGGCCACCGCCTTGGTGCTGGCGGCCGCAGCCGGGACCCCCCCGGCCGCAGCCCCCCCCCCGCCGCGGGGGGGCCCCGCTCCCCCCCCCCCAGGCCCAGGATGCATAAAACGCCCCTCAGCAGCAGCCGCTCGCGGGGCTCTCCTGAGGTTCAAACCAAAGGCTGTTCCTTTTCTACGGACACAAACACAACCACCTCACGCGGCGGCAACTCCCGTTGCCCCTATTTCCCATTTTCTTTCAATATTCTATTTCTTTTTTTATTATTATTATTTTTTTTTTTTTTCCTCCTTTCTTGCTGTTCTGTGGCCGGTGGCCGCGTGGCGAGCGGGGACGCGGGGCTCAGCTCCCCCCTCCCGCCCGGCCGGAGCCCCCCCCCGCGCCCCCCTTCCCCCCTCCAGCGCCGAAACAACCCCAAAAAGGGGTTTTTACAACCCGAAATGGAAGCTCTGCAGTTTCTGACTGCTCTTGGCTTTTGTTGTTCGTTTTTTATTTTTTTTTTTTTCCTTTCCGTCTCTTTTCTTTTTCCTGTAAAAGAGTCTAAAACAAAAATGTAGGAATTTTGTAAACTCCAGGTCGCTTTACTCGTGTAAATATCTATATTTTTAATCAGATGTATGAAGAACAAACGATGATGTGCAATACCCCGGCCCCCCCCGTGCCCCCCCCCCCCCCCGGCTACGGCCCCTCCTTCCTTTCTAACGGAGTTTTCATTTGTATATCGTTAATGGATTTGCTGTCGTCTTTGTTTTTCCTTTTTTGTGAGGTTAGACTCGCTTTTGGACAAAAAACCACCCCCCCCCGCCCCCCCCCATCCCCCCCCCCCCCCCCCCCCCGTGACCGCAGGAGCTTTTGTATCTGTAAGATATTGTAATTACCTATTTGTGTAACGAGATCTACTACTGTAAGTTTTGTACTGTACTGGCTGAAGGTCTGTTATAAATAAACCGGAGTAATTTAACGCCTCCCCCCCCCTCCCGCCTCCCTTCTGTGGGCTGGGGGGGCTGCGGGGGGGGGGCAGGATCTTGGGGGTCCCTTTGGAGAGCTGGGGGGGGGGAGGAGGACACTGGGGGTGCCCTGTGGGGGTTTGGGGGGGAGGGAGGACACTTGGGCCCCCCCCATAAGGGGTGGGACACACACACACACACACCCCCCCCCGGGATGGCGGGGTGATGGGGGGGTCCCCCCAGAGCTGGGAGGGGGCCTGGGGGGGGGGTAGGGCGGTGGGGACCCCCCCGGGGTGTGAGGGGGGGCAGTGGGGGCCCCTCTGGGGGACACACCCAGGGACCCCCATGGGCGCGGGGGGGACACGCGCGGGCCCTCCCGGGGGTGGGGGGGGCAGGACACGTTCCCCCCCCCCCCGGACTCCATCTCCCAGCGCCCCCCGCGGCGCGCGCGGCGCCGGTGACGTCACACGCAGCACGCGGCGCGCTCTGACTCCTCACCCCCGCGCGGCGCGCAGACCCCTCCGCCGCGGCGAGGAGAAATAGTTCCCCCTCCCCACCCCCGCCCAGCGCCGCCCCCGCCCACCCCGCGTCCCCCACCCAACCCCCCCCCCCCACACTCCGGTCCCACCGGAGGAGCCGCTGCGAGGCGGCCGGAGGGGCCCTGCGGGGCCGGGGCGACCGCGGGGCGGCGGCGGCGGCGCTTCCGGGCGAGGGCGGGTATATAAGGGGCGGCGGCGCGGCGGCCGGACCCTCTTTCGCCGCCCCGGCAGCGAGATGGTGAGGGCGGCGCGGCCGGGGGGGCCCGGGGGGGCCTGGGGGCCGTAGGAAGCCGGGGGGCGGGGGATTGCGGAGGGAGGGGGTGCAGAGAGGCCTTAGGGCCCGTAGGGGGGGCTTGGGGGGCCCGGGGGGGGCACTCGAGGAGGCCCCAGGGCCGAATATGGGGCGGGGGCTTAGGGAGCCTCAGGGCCCGGGGGGGGTGGGGGATGCTTTGGGGGGGGGGTCCCAGGGCCCATATGGGGTAGAGGATGCCGGGGGGGGGGGTGGCGTAGGATCTTATGGAGGTCGGGGGGTGCTGTGGGGAAGAGGGGGGCAGGGGAGGCTTGTGGGGGGCTCGTAGGGGCTGCCGAGCCTGGGCGGGGCAGGGGTGTCGGGGGGGTTCCGGGTTCATCCTGTTTCTGCCCCCCCCCCCCGCCAGACGAAGAAGAGGAGGAACAACGGTCGGGCCAAGAAGGGCCGCGGCCATGTCCAGCCCATCCGCTGCACCAACTGCGCCCGCTGCGTCCCCAAGGACAGGCCATCAAGAAGTTTGTCATCAGGAACATCGTTGAGGCCGCGGCCGTGCGGGACATCTCGGAGGCCAGTGTCTTCGACTGTGAGAGCGGGGGGGGCCCGGGGGGGCCGCGGGAGGCATCGGGGGAGGGCGGGGGGGGGGGCGCTGCGAGGGGCAGCGAGGTGCCCCTGAAACGGGGGCCAAACCCAACCCCGGGTGGGGGACGGGGAGGGGGACGCCCGTGCCCTGAGGGGCTTTGGGGTGATGGGGGGGGCCGCTGACCCCCCCTTTTTGCCCCCCCCCCAGCGTACGTCCTGCCCAAGCTGTACGTGAAGCTGCATTACTGCGTCAGCTGCGCCATCCACAGCAAGGTGGTGCGGAACCGCTCGCGGGAGGCGCGGAAGGACCGGACCCCCCCGCCGCGCTTCAGACCCGCCGTACGTATCGGGGAGGGGGCGATTGGGGGTTCACACCCCCCCCCCCCCGACATCTGCCTGACTCTCTCCTTTCCCCCCCCGCAGGGTGCTGCCCCCCGCCCCCCCCCCAAGCCGATGTGAGGAGGCTCCGGCCGGACGTGGCCCCCCCCCCAGCGCAGACTCAATAAAGGATCCTGCACCCAGCCCGGCTCCGCGTCTCTTGGGGGGGGGGTGCGGGGGGGGGTGGGTCACTCTGGGGGCAGATGGGGGTGTTTGGGGTGACTGGGGGGCTCCCAGCCCCCTTCTTGGGTGAGGGGGGGCCCTGCGCTCACCCTGGGGAAGCTGGGGTGGGGGGGGCTGCTGCTCACCCCATGGAGGGGGGAGCCCCGTCCTGGGGGGGCTCTTTGCCCACTGTGCTGTTTTTTGGGGGGTGGATGGACGGACGGACAGCGCCTGTCGCAGGGCTGGGGGGGGAGGGTGCTGGCCCTGTGCCCCCCCCCCCCCCCCCCCAAATCCCCTCAGGTCCTGGAGCTGCCCCCGCCA